>NW_017731531.1:494395-496858 GCF_001890085.2 Hipposideros armiger
CCCAGCATCTCCTTCTTCCGTCTGTTTCAGCCAGGACTAATTCTGCCCTTGACAACATCTAAGAAACGAATGAAGCCGCCTGAGGCACATTGCCTACCTCTGGAGACGATAGTTGCAGGATGAAATTGGGGAGTGCCCTGATTCTCTGCCACCCTCTGCCCCACCAGGGAGCTTTCTTTGTTCTGTTTCTTGCCCTAAACAAAACTGAAGAAACCCTGTTTTCTGCCTTTAGCGTTTTCCCAACTCATTCCACACAGGTCCTCTCCCTTCCTGACTCCCTTCTCTCAAGCCTTCATCCTCAGGTGTGTGCCCTGCCTCTGATATTTGGGTAAATTCTTCATTTATATTCTTTATTATAACTATTATAAAGTATTACCACCTCTATGATAGACCTTCTTGTATTAGTTATCCATTGGTGTATAACAAATTATCCCCAAACTTAGCAGCTTAAAACGACAAGCTGTTATTACCCCACTGTATCTGTGTGTCAGAAATCCAGGAGCAGCCTCGCTGTGACTCGAGCTTACGGTCTCTCACAGGCTGGAATCAAGGTGTTGGCTGGGGCTGCGGTTACCTCGAGGCGTGACTAGGGGAGGATCCGTGTCCAGCTCACTCATGCGGCTGTTGGCAGGTTTCAGGTCCTCGCTCGTTGTTGGCTGGAAACATCAGTTCCTTGCCATGTGGGCCTCTCCATGGGGCAGCCCACAACATGGCAGCTGGCTTCTCTGGGAGCAAGTGAGCCGACAGAACAAAGCCACATCTTTTTATAACCCAATCTTGGAAGTGACATCCTGTTACTTCTGCTGATAGTCACGCTCAAAGAGAAAGGATTACATTATACCAGGAGGCAGGAATCACTGGGAGCAATTTAGAGGCTACATACTGCATTTCCCATAGGGGTCTCCCTGCATTATCCCACCTAGCACAGTGCCCTTGGTAGATATTTGTGGAAGGAAGGAAAGCAATCATCAAAAGACACTGCAGAAATTTTATTATTCTATATTGGTCTCCTTGGATACTAACCTCCCCTGCCGCACCCCCGAACTTTTCTTCTTCATGGGGATCATTTGCAATTAAATGTACTTTTTAAAATAATACCTTTGAATAACACAGCTGTTCATGGGAGCCTGTCTATCTTCTCTCCCAATTTTTGAAATTTGCCTTCCAAAAATGGGGACATGCTTGGCATTTATCTCATGCAAATAACCTCTATGGTTATCACAAGCTCTAAAATAACTTGTTACTTTTTTCAGAGTTACTATCACATCTCTTCATCTAACAGGTTAGGGCTAGTTTCAAAGAAACGCGTTCCCTACATCGAGACTTCCCGTGTGCTCTCACCACTTATACTTACCTTTCACAGCTACTGGCTCTTGAAACCTCTGTGTATGGATGGCTCTGTCTTCTCAACTGATCCTACTGTAGGGTAGGAACAGCTCAGCAAACATACGATTCATCAAGCACACATTATGTGCCAGGACTGGGCTGGAGCCAGGGAGACGGGCAGTAACTCACGGGACTCCCAGCATCTGAATGGAACAGGCGCAGAGAAATGCTTGCTCATTCTGGGAGCTAAAATTGCCAGAAAGTCCACTCAGAATAATTGTCAAGTGCTGTAGTGGCAGAATTTCTAGGAATGGCTTCCAAGATGCTAGGTTTAATCCCTGGAACCTGTGAATGTGATGAGATACCACTTCCCTGATTGTATTATGTGTGTTAAATGGCACAGTTGACCCTAAAGAGGGACGATTACCTGAGGGGGTCTTATCTAATCCCATGAGTCATTAACAGCAAAGAGCTCTCTCATGTTGGTGGCAGAAAAGGAAGTCAGAGATCTGGAACATAAGAAGGACTGAAGGCACTGATTTGATTTGCTAGATTGAAGATAGAGGGGGCTATTCGAGAAGGAATGCAGGTGGCCTTAGGTGCTGAGAGACGGCCAGTAAGAAGAGGGACCTTGGCCCTGTAATCACAAGGACTGAGTCCTGCCAACAAATCGAATGAGTTTCAAAGCAGCTCCTTGGAATAGGTCTCAAGCTACCCTCCTACTGATTCCTTGGTTTCAGTCTTTTGAGGCCTTGAGATTAGAACCTAGCCAAGCCCACCCAAACTTACAGAACTGTGAACTAATTAATGGGTATTTTCAAAGTGTACAATGCAATGTTTCTTAGTATATCCACAAAATTGTACAGCCATTTATCACTACCTAATGCCAGGACATTTTCCGCCCTCTCCTTTCCTAACGAAGCCTATATTCATTTAGTAATCATTCCCCATTCCCCACTTCCTCTAGCCGCTGGCCATCACTAACCTACTCTTTGTATGTATGGATTTGACTATTTTGGACATTTTATATAAATGGGATCATACAATATGTGACCTTTTGTGCCTGGGCTTCTTTTGCTTAGCACAATATTTTCAAGGTTCATCCAAGTTGTAGTATATATTTGTACTTCATTCTTT
>NW_017731531.1:497748-594542 GCF_001890085.2 Hipposideros armiger
CCCAATTTCAATATGCCAATTCACTTCTATAATATAACCAGAAAGTTTTAGAGGATATGCCTCTCCCCTTTACCACCTTGATCATTGATTCACTCATGAATGAGCCAAGTTTGTTCTAGGCACTTGGGCTACAGCAATGAACAAAATATAGATCTTGTGGGGCCTACCTTTTAGCAGGGAGAGATGGTCAACAAGCATAAAGATAACAAATAAGTGAATTATTGCATATACTCTAAGTATATTAGTGTCATACAAAAAAAGAAAAAGTAGATCAGGGTAAGGGAGATCAGGATGCTGGAAGGGAGATACTTCAATTGCATTTATAGGATGACCAGGGCAAACCTTGTTGAAAAACAGGTTTGAATAAAGACTTGAAGGCAGTGAGGAATGAAGAAGGTAGATAGATACCTGTCAGAACAATACTCCAAGAAGAGGGAACAATTACAACAAAGGTTCTAAGGCAGGAGCATGTCTGTCAGGTTTGAGAAACAGCAAGCGGACCAGTGTATCTGGAGCAGAGAAGGAGGAAGACTAGCAGGAGATGAGGGCCACATGTTGATGGAACAAGATCATGTCAAACCTTGTGGGCATTGCCAGGACTTTGGCTTTTGGTTTGAGTGACATGGGGAGCCTTGAAGAGTTTTGAGCAGAAGAGTTATGAGACCTCACTTGCATTTTAAAAAAAATTCTCCTTTAGCTGCTGTGCCGAGAATAGATGGGGGTAGGGAGTGGGGCAGGAGAAAGGGTAGAAGCAAGAGGACTTTACAAAGCCTTCTGGAGTCATCCAGGTGAGAGATCATCATAGCTTGGTTCACAGTGGTAATGGTGGAGGGAGTAAGAGGTAGTCAGCTCTTTGATATAGTATTGGAAAGTAGAGCCAAGAGGATCTCATGACATATTGGATATGGGAGTGGAGAAGAGAGACAAAGAAAAGATTCAGAGATAGTGTCAAGGTTTTTGCCTGAGCAACGTGAATGATGGAGTTGCCAATAAGCTGAGATGGGAAAGGTTGTATGTAAAGCAAGTTTGGGAGAGAAGATCAGGAGTTCAGTTTTGGATAGATTAAGTCTGAGAGGTCTATTGGACATCCAAGCGATGACATCCACTGATTCTCAGAGCACTTCCTGTCTAAGTAGGCTGATAGATATAAGAGTTTGGAGTTTATTTGAGGGATCTGGCTGAAGACAGAAATTAGATAGTCATCAGCATGTAAATGGTATTTAAAGCAAGACTGAAACACAAACATTGATATTTTTGATGTATAGGAATGTTTGTCCTCCCCTGTGAACAGACCCATTGTCTTTATGGACATGAAGCATTTCCATCCTGTTCCTGAAGGGTGAGTCTCATCTTACTATGTCTCTATGAAGTTTAAAAGGTGGTATTGACTTTGCTTACTTAAAATCACAAGCTCATGGGGTTTATCACTCTACTTTGATCTCTGCATTGGAAGTGACTGCATTATTCACCAGTCCCTACTCCCAGGTGGCATCTCTGGAAAGCTGGGTAGCATCTCTACTTTGTTCTTCTGTCTAGGTCATACCGTTAGATGCCCTAGTAGTTTTATATACCATCTTCACCCTCTTCTTCCAACTTCAGTTTACTGGTAGACTGGTGTCATATCAGGAAGCTGTTGGTGTGGACTTCAATATATTATATACATGGGGGAATCTTAGATGGTGCTTTTAAGTCAGGGAGTAACAGAATTTTAAGGTCAGTCCTATCGATTATGCTCTCTTGGGGCAGGAAGTGAGGATAGCTGCCAAAGTTGCCACTTCCACCACAGCTCCTCAACACAGGGATTTGGGGTTGGTCCTGGAATGGGAGGTGTTCCTTTCTCTTGTCGGATGATTATTCTGTCCATTTTTAAGGATGGAGATACAGCAGTCAGGGATGGACGTGGCATGTGAAAGGGGAAATTGGGGAGTCGGGGCATAATAAAGAAGCTGGTGTCTGGACTCCGTGTCCTCATCACTCTGGTATACGAATTTGGGTTCTCACACAGAGTGACAGGGGAGGTAAGACCACGAGGAGCCTGGCCTGGTGCCTCTCTATAAACCCCCTGCCCTTTCCCTCCTCTGGGTTCTCACTTCCCTCTTCGCTCAGGCCTGGTTTCTCTGCCTCCTCCTTCCTCACCCCAGGCAGAGAGAGGGGGCCAATTCAAGGCCCTATGACTCAGGCACAGGGTGGGGGAGGATGTTTTGGATGCCGCTCTGCTGACGCTGGTGCCCTCTGTTCTTACATCCTCCTTAATTTACTGCCTGAGGAGGGGGCCAGGACTCTGGAGAGGGGATTAGATGGTCCACACTGATCTGAGGCAACAGCTGCTGGGCTGGCGGCCGAGGAGTGAGCAGGAGGTGGGGGAGGCTCATGCCTCCACCAGGGCCGGAAGGGAGCTAGGCGGGTATCCGGATGGGGCCCCTAGGTGAGGTTGGTTCTGGAAGAATCTGCCCTTAGTCTGAGAGGTAGAACTGCAAGGTTTGCCTGACCAGTAAGGTCAAATCCAGGAGTCACATATAGAGGCCAAAGGGGCCATCTGGTCAACCATCTTGCCAATTTTCAGGAGAAAACTAGGAAGTGTTTTCTTTAGTTTCCTGCAACCCAGTGAGGTGGAGATTGGCTCTGGTGACTGGGGCCTAAAGGGCTACCTTATTAAACCCTAAGTTGCCATATAATTGTGAGAGAGGCTTCCTAAAGCCAAGGCTGCCCCACATCACTTGGAGCTATCCTTACATCATTTCACTTTCTTTGGTCTCATTCACTGCCACTCATTTGTTCCTCACAAGGCAGAAGGCAAAACAGACAGCAGTATTCCCATTTAACAGATAGAGAAACTGAGACCCACAGAAGTTTAGTGACTTGTCCTAGGTCAGACTGGGGTCAGTGGTGTGGCTGTGATTACAGTCCAGTGCTTCTAACTCACTCACTCTGCATCTTGAATACCAGGACATGTATGTCGACATTTCACATTGGAGCCTGGCCTTTCTCCTTCCTTCTAGTCCGTAATTCCAGGTGATAGCCTTATCTAATGGAAAATGGCCCAGGCATGGAAGCCATAAACCTGGACTCTTTGAATCAATTAAAGTCTCCTTTTGGAGACTTGGTTTTCTGATCTGTTCAATGGACAACATCTTTAATAGCACTATGACTGTCCTTAAAAGCCTAACAGAGTATCGCCTTATTGAAAGAACAGGAAAGACTTTTGGGATCATTAAAAAGCAAAGATTTGGGCTGTGGAGGCAAAATATCTGGGATTAAATATAATCTCTGCCACTTACTATTATTTCAAGTAAGTTTTCTCCCTCTTTGAATTCTTTGAATGACCTCATCTTCTGTAGACAAGGGATAATAATACCTACCACAAATGGCTGTTACAAAGATTAAAGGATAGACTGCATTCTAAAAGCCAAGCATTATTCTTGGTGCATAGTAAATGCTAAATAAATTATAGAAAGAGCAGCAGCAGTAGTAGTTGTCAGGTGTTACTTCTTGCTTGCTGAAGAGCAAGCCACTGAGATTGGACCAAGAGATCCCGGGCTACTAGCTAGCTTAGGGCCGTGGTTCTCACCCCGGCTGAGACCAATCAGGATCACTGCTTTGGAGACTGATGCTTAACAAAGTTCCGAGGTGACCTTGAGGATCACTGAGGTTGGTGATCACTATCTTAAGGGACCTGCTTTGATGGTCAGATAATTGACATATCAGTTGTTTGTAGGTAAACAGGTGCTCAGCCATTTAATAGTTTAAACACTTTTCCCTGATTGGCACTTTCACTACTAATTAACTTCTAACGAGCCCTTCCTTCTCTGGGTCATGGGCAGGAATTCCCCACTGGGGGTTCCCAATTAATGAGGTTTACCCAGCTTGGGGGCCTCTGGGAAGCAGGCAGGACTAATTATGCTCTAGCCCCCCCAACCCCATGGCCAAATCCTCTCCCTGTCCTTCATCAATCTTGTCCTGGCCTCCAGCTGGCTTGCATTAGCTCTGGTTTTCCAGCCCCCATGGTTGCGGCTGTAGCTGAGAGGTTGAGCCAGTCCAGGCTGGATGGATCTGTCACCCGATCCTGGGTCGGTGCTGCAGTGAGTCCTGGAATCTGGGGCAACGTGATCCTGCCCTGCGGGAGCCCCTAGCCAAGCCAGGGACGCCATGGCGGGGCTCAGAAAATCCCAGCTATTCGGGGACCTCTGCCTAAGCCCCCAAGGATCACATCCACTGATTCTCAGAGCACCTTCTGTCTAAGCCCCTCACTTAAAAAAAAAACAGGAAACTGGGGCCCAGAGAGGTGAGGCACCTGCCCAAGGTCACATAGCCTGTTCACAGCACAGCCTGCACTAGAACACTGACCTCTCCACTCCCGGCCTGTGCTCTTTCTCTGGCTCCTCCTGGGGAAGTTCTTCTGCAGACCTATTGTCTGGGTGATGGGGTCTGAAATGGGGGCTGGTGTTCAACCCCAGACCCCCAGGGCAAAGCAGATCGGGGGAGGAAATTTTTTAACTAAAGCACATGATCCTTTTAACCCAGACGAAAGAAGTCAAATTTTAGGTAATTGAAAGCTGGAAATTTGAGGCATTGCTGGGATGAAAATATGGGATTAATTGAAATAAGGGCAATAAATAAGTTTTTTAAATGTCTTTCATAGGCATAGCACCACTTTTAGCACAACTGAGGAATGCAGGTGATTGGATCTGACATGTAAGATCACTACCTCTGGAATCTGAATTTGCTTATTCCAGTGTTCACCCAAAGTTACTGCTTCACCCAAAGGTATGGAAACCCAGGCTATGAAACAGAAAAATTCATAGAGGAAAGCTTGCATTCCTGTCTTCAGTGGTAAAAGGAAGGGTCAGTGTAGTTCTTGAAAGACTGATCTTTCCCACATCATTCCATTGTTTTGTTTGTTTGTTTGTTTTGTTTTTAAAGATTTTATTGGGGAATCGGGGAAGGGGAACAGACAAGTTGCTGTCCTTTTGTTCTTCAGTCTAGTTGTAGTGGACGTTGCTTCACTGCCCCATGTTGGTATTATCATTGTCCTCTTCCAGGATGAAGCAGAAGCTCGCCGGCCATGGACTGCTGCTCACGGCAGCTCACGGCAGCTCACGGCAGCTCATGCCGGCTGCCAGCTACTCAAGGCAGCCCAGCTCAAGGTCGACCTGTTGTTCACCATCTTAGCTGTAGAGGGCGCAGCATCACTGGCCCTCATGTGGGATCCGAACCGGCGCCCTGCTGCTCAGAGCTGGTGTCCCAACCCAACTCCTAACCAATGCACCACTCAGCCGGCCCTCCAATTTTGTTTAATACCTAGATTTTACATATTTCACCTCACACAGACCTGCTTCTCTTGTACCTACCTCCTAAATGGTTTGAGCTAAATCTCTAGAACAAGAAGTGATCCTGTTAATGTTCTGAGGGTGAGGATAGCAGAGACCATATTGCTATCTGGACTGGAGTGCAAAGTGTCAGGATGTCAGGCAGCTCTAAGCTAGATAAAGTGAAATAGCCACCTTCCCTCAGAGACAGCATAGAGCTCAGAGGTGACTAAGTGTGTGCAAAATGTGCCTGCCTTTTAGTAAGAGAGCCAATATGTTAAGAAAGGGCTACTGTGTCCCAAGGGCTTTGTATACAACTTTTTTTTTTAAGGTAAGTGTTTTTATCCCTGTTATACACTGGAAGACACTGAGACTTAGAGTAGTCAGGTGGCATGCCTAACCTTCTACCAATACATGTTAGAGCCAGGATTTGAGCCCAAATCTGTAGGATCCAGAAGTCAGTATGTTTTTCTCCAATGTCTTCTGAGTAGAAGTGTGGAATACGACATACCTCAGTTTGGGTGGGGTAAACGGATTCACACTTCCTGCTCCTTTTCAGTTTATTTCCCTGTTCCTCTCTATCAGACTTCATAAAATTGTTCAGGAAGGTTCCAGTTGGTATGCTGTATCTGCACCACAAGCCCCTAGTCCATCTCTGATTTCAGCCACAGCCATAGTGGACAGTTCTACGCAAGCTCAGGCTCCTTCTCAATGTCCTACTTTAAGCTGGAACCAGAGTCTTTCCAAATTCTGACCTGGGGATTTTCCCACGCCACAGGAGCTTGCTCAGAGCAAGCAAAGCTTCCTGGAAGCACAAGGGAGTTAACTTCCCCAAGAACGATTTTCAATCAGTGAGAGAGACAGATGGTGGAGAAAGACTCCAGGTACCATCTATCATGTGGATACTTCTGGGACGCCTTCTGTATGCTCCTCAGAGGTTCCAGCAGAATCGAGCCCCCTGGGCATACAGATATGACCTCAAGAAAACACACCCTCATCTTGGCTTTTCCTATTTCCCTACTCCACACTTCTGCTTCCTGGAGCCATCTTCCAAGTAGACCACGTCCATCAAATCCTTGCTGCAGGCTCTGCTTTTATGGTGACCCAAACCAAGATGGCATGCCTGTATCCGGGGGGGGGGGGGGGGGGGAGGGGGGAGGCGGATGTTGTGGGAGGACACTTGGGGGCAAAGTAGGAAAGATTTTCAAAAAGGAAGTCAACTCCGAGGGACGCAGCAGCCAGGACCAACTTTCCTGCCCTTGGAGCTTCCCCACATATAAAATTCCTGGAGCTCCTGAGGTTTCTGACCAAAAGGAAGGCATCACACCGTTTACAGCCACCAGAGTCATGTGATCTCTTGACATGTGTGGCAATGGGTGGGGTCATCACTCAGTGGCGGGGTTTCAGGATGGAGCTATCCCTGTCTCTAGTTAGGGATGTACCTCAGCCTCTACTGCTGGCTTCCCCAGTCTGTCATCAGTGGGGCTGTCTCAGGCAGTGACTCTTGGCCTCGGTTTCAATGAGCCAGTTTCACTGGTCACAGAATCTGGATCTTGCATGGGTGGCGTGGGGGGCTCTTTTACCTGGTAATATCTTTGGAGCTGATATCCAGCCACAACCTAAGCCTCTGTATAAAAACAAAGGGGAAATTTATCCAGCTGGAAAAATCAATTTAAATGCTTACAGAGAAACAGAAAGGCCTGACACTGCTGCCTCATTTTCACGAGGTGAGTCACTAAAACGGTTGACCTCATGGCTAATCTATGAGCAAAGGCGCGCTGGCAGTGACTGCTGGCGCGGGAACCGCCTCAGACCTGTTTCCTGGAACCCTGGCGCCAGTCAGAGCCCAGAGTGGCCTTTCGCCATTAGGAAGTCAGATTACCTCTCCAAGGAGCAAGTTCCCAACTCAGAGAAATAGGCCTAGCTGTGACTCCTTGATTGGTCAGTTTCACTGTCTAATCCCCTTTTTGCAGTTCCTGATTGGCCAGTCCGGTCTCTAAAGATCTTGTTCTCTGATTGGTAAGTCCCACCAGCCAGTCAGTTGGAAAGAATCTGTTTCCTTAGCTCTCACACACTTTCCATCCAATTTCTATTTAAAGGCTAATTCCTATTATGGCCATCTGAATTTATGCTACTCGCATAGGCCTGTCTTCTGGTTCATGCCTCTTCCCTGTCTGGTAAGGTGAAGAACAAAGGTTTGGAGTGGATGAGATCTGGATTTCAATCCCAGCCCAGCCACTTAGTCACTTTATAACTATAAACAAATTATTTAACTTTGTGTGCCCCAATTTTAATAGCTAAGAGCCATAGCATTAGATGGGTTCAAGTCACAGCTTTATCGTTTGCTGGTGGTGTGATTTCCAATGTGTTATTTAACTTCTCTGAGCCTCACTTTCCTCAGCTATAAAATAGGGATTTCAGTAGTACATACCTCAAAGACTTATTATGAGATAATGTATGTAAAGTATTTGGTATATAATAAGTTCTCAATAAATGTTAGCTATTTCTATTGCGTATTTAGAGAAAAAGGCACTTGCAGAAGAAGCAAGTCCCAGCCTTGTACTTGAGTGGCTAAGAATTCAGAGATCAGCCACTGTGCAGACCTGGGCGATGGTTGGTGATCTTGTGGCTGCAGTTTTTCACTTCCTGGGTGAGGACAACCTCAGTGTCTGGCCCTGTCTGGGCACGTCTCTCATGAGGTGCAGGCAGAGGCTTCAGGTGTGAGCCACAGGCCTGCGAGGAGCAGGAGGAGCTAGAAGAATGTTGCATTTTGACCAGTGGCTCTGAGAGACCCATTGAGTCAGAGGTGGCAAGAGTATTAGTTGTGGCTATTAAATATGCAAAAGCATTTAAAAATGAGCATAAACATACTAGTGAGGAAAGAAATACATACTTTATAGGATTCAAATACACAATAAAGGATGAAACACACAACTACAGTATCATGATGTACAACACATGACAACGGAGGAGATAAGAGCTAAGGCGTATTGAAGTGTATCTTTCCACTTATTCCATTAATACCATTTTCTGCCAGTTGCCCAACAACACTTAATAACCATCCTCTTAGTCTTTAATTGGTTAAGCAGTTACAAGAGGAAAATACATTGTGCTGATAAAAAATAAAAACATCAGTAGGTTAAAAAAAGGCACAAGAGATTGCTCTATTATTCAAATTCAGCTTTGGAATTCAGACTTTCTTTTGTGAAAGAACGTTTCACTTGCATTTATTATTCTAAATTTTTAGGATTAGGCTACACTGTGCCTGGATAATTCTCATATGCAAAATAATATACATATATCTGGTCAGTATATTGGCCCTGTGTAAACTGGTGATTGCCTGCCCTTTGTCAGAAGAATCTGGGAGTTTGTGTGAGAGTTGGCGAAGATAAACTGCTGTGTCAGTAGCTGCTGGCCCTTTGAGACTTGGCTGCTTGTTATGTGAAAGTGTATAGAAATCTTCGTCAGAATCATATGTGAGGGATTGTATATATTTTTTAATATGTCTGATGTATTTTTTCTATTCTGAGTGGTTTGGGTTTTGCCCTACAGTATTTCAGCCATCAACCCCGCCAGACAGGAAGTGGAAACAGGGAGCTCTTCAGTTGCTAGGAAAGGATTAGGATGCTGCTGGCTTAGCTCAGGGATGCAGGGGAGAAGGAAGACCACAGAAGCCCCAGTAGAAACGCAACCCCACAACGGGTTCAGGAAAATACTGCAAGCGTTCATGCCATTGTTGCATTTTCTCCCAGATCCACCCTCATGCTGAAAGATGTGTCCAGACGGGTAGCCTGAAGTAATCTTCGTGTGCTATGGAAGAAATCCAGAAGCATCTGCACAACTATGGCAAACAGAGAAAGTGGCTGAGAATTGAGAATCAGCAGGCCTGCCCAAAGGTTGCCACAGGGTGGAGGTACAAGGACACCCCCATCACATGGAGGCACAAGGTCTCCCCAAAGCTGGCGGCCCAGGTGGGAGTTGCTGCTGAGTCTCAGAGTAGCAACAGCTGGAGCAGGAGCCCAATAACAGGGTGAGAGCACCACCTCCCAGAACGTAACCACCACGTGATTTGTCTGTGCTTGGAACACAGACTACGAGATATTCGGCCAGATTCCTCAACCATGGAGGAGGGAAGAGAGACTCCTTGAAGAGATCGCGTGGGTTGAGATCCCCTTTCTTCTGGGTGAACAGAAGCCATATAGCTCAGACCAGAGGTCCCTCTCCCTCCCAGTGCTCCTGTGGCACTCACAGAGCAGAGAGGAGTGGGTGACTAGCTACCATAGAGAGTGACTTTACTTAGAGGCTATTTTAACTAGAAAAGTGGGAGTATAATTTTCACCCCTACCTTTATTTTGTTTGGAGACTTTGAAACAATATTAATAATATTTAGAGAACAATAAAAATGTATATTTTCTTGCATGTCTGAATTGTAATGCAAAAATTACAATCCAGTTACCAAAGTATACAGTGGCCAGCATGCATTGTTCTAAAGGCCACGCTAAGCCAACTCTTTTAAATCACATTCCCCATGTTGTGAAACTCTCTTGGTTGAAAGGATAATACTTTAAACATTTTTGTGTCATCTGCTCCACAGCATATGATGGCTCTCTGATCTGCAGATTCTTTAGGGAAAAGGATTATAATTCACCATTTTTCATCCTCTAGTTGATACACTAACTGCCTATCCAGACCCAAGATTTCAGAGGCGAAGTACAGCTCCTGGCTTTGTGTGCATGACTTACCCACTGAAATTAAAAATAGGAGAAAAATCCAGTGTGGCAGACATACCACAGGTGTAAAAGCAATTCTCAAGTGGCCCTTCAGAAGCATTATCAATGCTGCTTTTTTCTGTAAAATCATTAAATGCCAAGCTGGCAAAAAATTAAGACTGAATTTACTGGGATGGTTACTGTGAAATATAATAGTACAATTTAAGTACCTGCTTTTCTGTAGTGTATGCTGCAGCTTGAACAATTCCTATCACTTTTGACTTCGGCAAAATCTTCCTTCTCTAAATTAAAAATAATTCAAGACCCTTTAAGGAACTGTGGGAGGCAGCACCATTTGTGAGGATAGCATGGCTTATCAAAAAGACTCAACTAGGGCCGACTGGGTGGCTCAGTTGGTTAGAGCATGAGCCCCGAGCAACAGGGTTGCCGGTTTGATGCCTACATGGGCCAATGAGCTGCGCCCGAGCTGAGCTGCCACTGAGCTTGTGAGAGTGTATGCTCTTAACAACAAGGTTGTCAGTTCAACTCCCACATAGGATAGTGGGCTGCGCCGCCCCCCCCCCAACTAGACTGAAAAACGGTGACTGGACTTAGAGCTGAGCTGCGCCCTCCACAACTAAGATTGAAGGACAACAACTTGACTTGGAGCTGATGGGTCCTGGAAAAAACACAACGTTCCCCTTCCCCAATTCCCCAACACTGTTCCCTTCCTCAATTCCCCAATAAAATCTTTAAAAAATAAAATAAAATAAAAAAGACTTAACTAGTTGGACCCCCTCGCACCCAGGCATTACAAAATCAGGGCACACTCTTTGTAACGTGTATCAAGTCCTTCATAGCAACAGAATATTTTCTGATTGTCATATTGTCAAGAATTGTTTAACATTTTCAGTTTTTTTCAATGAGGAGTATTTTTGTTTTAACCAATAAATCAATAAACATATTGGCTGTTAGTAAAGTTATGCGCCAGTAATTACAATAAGACTTTTTGTGCTCTGTGCTGGCAGGAGACACGTTACGCTTCACACTGGGGTCTATTTTTCCTGCCAGAAGGTCTTATTATACCCCAAATATCTGCCTGGAGCTCCCACCCTGTAGTCCTATGGGCCAAGGCATCTGCTGTATGAAATGTGCTCACCTGGGCGGTGGGGACAACATGAGAGAGAATTGGACAGGAGAGTAAGTAGGAGACAGCCACAGACATAGAGAGTGCTTATAGGGTGCTGCGCACTGGACCAAGCTCTTATGGGCATATCATTGCTTTTTGAAAACTTTCTATTGAAGTATCATGTGCATAGAGAAAAATGCACACAAGTTTACAGCTTGATGAATTTTCATAAAATGAACACACTTGTCTAGTTAGCCCCAAATTGAGAAATAGACCACGACAGCATCCCAGAAGCCTTATAGAGTTCCCTACCAGTCACTTCCGACTCTCCTGAGGGTAATTACTCTCCTGACCTCTAGCATCGTAGACCAATTGTCTTTTTAAAACCTTTTTATTTTAAAATAATATTAGACTCGTAAGAAGTTGCAGAAGTAGTACAGAGAGTCCCTGTATACTCTATACCCAGCTTCTTCCGGTGATACATTACAGAACCACATAGTACATTATCAAAACCAGGAAATTGATGTCACTACCATAATAGTAACTTAGCGACACATCTTATGCAGCTGCACCAGTTTTTACATGCACTTTTTTTTGGGGGGGGGCGGTGTATAGTTCTATGAAATTTTGTCACATACATATAGATTCATGTAATCACCACCACAATCAGAATACAGAAATGTCCCATCACCACAAAGAATTTTGCCTGGTTTTCAACTTTATCTAAATGATACCATCCAGTGTACTTTTATTTCTGGCTTCTTTCAATGAATATCGTATTTGTAAGATTTATTCCTATTGCTGTGGGTAGTTGTAATTTGTTTATTCTCACTGTAGTGTTCCATTGCGTGCACATCCCACAACTTTTTACCTGCTGCTTTTAGTGGACATTTTGGTAGTTTCAATTTTTATGTTATGGACATTCTGGTATATCTTTGAGTGAGTATATGTAAGCACTTCTTTTGGGTGTATACTGAGGAGTGGAATTGCTGGGTCTTAGGGTATGCATATGTTTATCTTTGATACATTCTTCAAACCAATTTTCCGAAGTGGTTTTACCAGCTTATATCCCATTAGCAGCTCACAGAGTCCTGTTTTTCACAACCTTACCAAATCTTGGTATTTAAAAGGTCACTTTCCTTTTAGCCATGCAATGGTATGCATGTGGTATTGTGTGGTGGGTTTAATTTGCATTTCCCTGGTGACTAGTGAAGTTGAGCATCATTGGCCAATTGGATGTTGTATTTTGAAAAGTGCTTGTTCAAGTCTTTTGCCTTTTGTTTTATTGCATTGTCTTTTTTCCCTCTTATTGATTTGGACATGAGTGCTTTGTTTTATGTATGCATTGCAATACCATCTCCAACTCTGTGTTGCCTTTAAAAAAAAAAAACAAAACTTTATTTTTTAAGAGCAGCTTTAGGTTCACAGCAAAATTGAGTGGAAAGTACAGAGAGTACCTGTATCCCCACTTACCCCACACATGCACAGCCTCCCCACCATCAACATCCTGGACCAAAGTGGTACATTTGTCATAATCGGTGAGCCTACATTGACACATCATTATCTTCTAAAGCCCACAGTTTACATTAGGGTTCACCTCTGGTGTTGTACACTCTATGGATTTGGACAAATGTATAATGACATGTATCCATCATTATAGTTTCATATGGAATAGTTTCACTGCCCTAAAATCCTCTGTGCTCTACCTATTCATTCCTCTCTTCTCCATAACCCCTGTTTTTTTCTTTTCCAGATGTCATACAGTATGTAGCCTTTTCAGGTTGGCTTCTTTCATTTAGTAATATGCATTTAAGTTTCCCCCATGTCTTTTCATAGTTTGATAACTCATTTCTGTTTAGCACTGAATAATATTTTGTTGTCTGGATGTACCACAGTTTCTTTATATATTCACTTACTGATGGACCTCTTGATTGCTTCCAAGTTTTGGCAAATGTATAAAGCTGCTAAAACATCCATGTGCAGTTTTTTGATGTGGACACAAATTTTCAACTCATTTGGGTAAATACCAGAAAGTGCAATTGCTGGATTATATGGTAAAAATATGTTTAGTTTTTAAAGAAACCTTCAGATGGTCTTCCTAAGTGGCTAAACCATTTTGTATTCCCACCAGCAATGAATGACAGTTCCTATTGCTCCATATTCTTATCAGTACTTGGTGTTGTCAGTGTTTTCAATTTGGGGCATTCTAATAAGTATGTAGTGGTACCTCATTGTTTTAATTTTAATTCCCTAAAGGCATATTATGTTGAGTGTTTTTTCATATACTTACTTGTATCTGTATATCTTCTTTGGTGAGGTGTCTATTCAGAATCTTTGCCTATTTTTAAATTGAGTTGTTTGTTTTCTTATTGTTGAGTTTTACGAGTTCTTTGTATATTTTGGGAACTTCACTTTTTTTATCAAATACGTCTTTTGTAAATATTTTCTATTAGTCTGTGACTTGTCTTCTCGTTCTTTTGATGTGTTGCTTTTACACTCTCTTAACGGCATCTTTTAATGAACAGACATTCTTAATCTTAATATGGTTTAATTTATAAAAAACTCTTGTAAATATTTTCTATTAGTCTGTGACTTGTCTTCTCATTCTCTTGATGTGTTGCTTTTATACTCTCTTAATGGCATCTTTTAATGAACAGACATTATTAATCTTAATATGGTTTAATTTATAAAAAAAATTCATATATTGGTTAGTGCTTTTTATGCTCTATTTAAGAAACTTTTGCCTATCCCAAAGTCACAAAAATGTTCTTTTATTTTACTCTAAAAGTTTTTGTGTTTTACCTTTCACATTTAGATTTGCAACCCAAATGGAATTTATTTCTGCATATGGTGTGAGGTGGTGGTCAACATTCTTTTTTTTCTCTCTCTCTCTCTCTGGATATCCAATTGACCCAGTACCATTTATTAAAAATATCATCATTTCCTCATTGCACTGCAGTGGCATCTTTGTCACAAATCAGGTGTCCATGTATATGGGTGTCTGTTCACGTACATCTATTTTATTCTTCACAACAACACTTTGTAAGAGTTGGACTCTTACAACTCTTAACACTCCCCAAGAGGCACTCAGCACTCCTGCCTTCTAGAGCTGCTCAACAGAGACCTGGCCTGAGACTGGCTGGAAGTTGGTAAATTTTTGTCTATGGTATTAATTCTGTAAGTTTTATAGTGTGACGGATCTGCATTTGAGTCTTTGTTGTGTGACTTTGATCAAGTTAGTTGAGCCTGTTTCCATGTATGCAAAATGAAGAAAAGAATACCATTGTAACATGGTACTTGAGATGCTTAGACAATTAAATGTATATTATTATGGTGGTGGTTATTACTAGCTGTTATCTTAAGGATGAGGAGGAGGAGGACAGGGTGATTCCACTACATCCTTTAAGTGCCTTAGTGTGTCCCTCCCCCCCCACCCTCCCATGCCCACAAACACACACACATACACACACTATTCTTATCTCCCTGGGGAAGTCCCTAAGCTAATGTCCTTGTGGGATAGGGGAATGGAGAAAGTTTTGAAGGTCTGCCCTCCTAGTGGGAGCCCGATGTTGTCTGTGCTCAAGGCTCTGTTTTCCTCAGAGCCTCTGTTCTTTCCTGAGACCATCTCTAGCCTCCCTCGGGGGGATTTGTTAAGTGTAAAGCAGGCATGGGATGCAGAAACAAGAGCAAGGTGTGTGTGGCCATCAGGAAACCTTGGTTTTTAGGGTTGGCTCAGTAGTTCATATACTTGGACAACCTTAAATGGCTTCCCTTCCTTGAGCCTTAGAGTCTTATACTTGGTGGAGTGGAATCATTCCATCCTGTCCCCAAGTCTCCTCAGTGCTCATATTCTGTAACTTCTTAATGAGATATGACATCAATGACCCTGGTTTGTGGTAAGTTCCGGGGTAGATTCCCAGAGGAGCTACAAAGCAGGATCACCCCACTCTCGGGGCCTGTCCTTTCCCAGAGAACAGCCAGGTAGTCTGTAGCTCCTTTCTCTTATTTGCCCCAAGGAAAGAATCCAGAATATAGAAATAGCTTTATGCACAAAGGTGTTCACCACAGTATTGCTTATACTAGTGGAAACACCCAGTTTGGAAATAATTGCTCTGCTTTATGCTCTATCTGGGAGCAGCCAGACTGGTCCTCAAGATCTACATTCAGCACAGAGAAATCTAATGTTGACTTGGTTTCAAGAAGACAGCCACAAGTGAAAGGTGCCAGGAGAGCCCAGAGAAGAGAGTCATTTTTCTTAGGGGAATAAGGGAAGGCTGCCTGGAGGAGGTGGCATCTGGGGTTTCCAGATGAGAAGCTAGAAAATAGTTTCAGGCAATGTAAGCAAAGGAATAGAGGGGGCAGTACATCTTTGTGGCTGGATTGTAGGCTGCATGGGAATGGCAAAAGGGTCAACATGCAGGAGTGGTAGGACATCAGTCAGAACAGAAGACTAAGGTCAACTATGAAGGGTCTTGAATGCCAGGGTAAGCAGTGTTGGCTGCATCCCTTGAGTGGGGGTGGGGTGGGGGGAGAACAGGATAACAATGGAATAATGGTCAGGTGATGTATTTGAACGATCGTTTGAAGAAGGGCAAGAATGGAGGCGGGTGATGAGATGGGAGCTACATTCCATTTTCTAGGAGGGAGAAGAAGAGGCACGGAGGCCTGAGGTCATTGAGGATGGGGAGTTACAGAGTTCCCATGCTTCTTCGGATGTAGAATCAACAGGCCCTGTGTGGTGAGAGGATATAGGAGGAGTGATGAGTCTTAGGTTTCTAACTCTGGCAACTACATGGATGGTGGTATCCTTCCCTGAGATGGGACACCCAGGAGGAGAAGTTGAAGGGAAGACAAGGACTGTGGTCTGAGCTGTGTTGCGTTTAGGTGCCTAGGAGGGGCTGTCAGGAGGCAGATGGGTGGACAAATCAGGGGCACAGAGAGAGACTGAGGCTGGTGATATTGCTTTGGGCCTCATCAGCCTAGAGTTGGTATTTAAAAACTTTGAAACAGATGACATGTGTCAGGGAGGTGTACTGAGAGAAGGTAACTGAGGACAGTGCTGGGAGGAGCCCCGACCCTTAAGGAAGTGAAAGAAAGGCAATGGAAAGGCAAAAATAAGAAAAGCCAATGAAGGAGGCAGAGGAGGAACAGTCCCAGGAGGCGAGGAGCGCACAGTGTTCAAGGAAGGAAGGAAGGAGAGAGAGGTTGGAGAAGGAGGAAACCACCAATATGTCTTCTAATGCTGAGAGACCCAGACAATTAAGGACTGAGACGTGTCCAGTAAGTTCAGCAACAAAGTGATAGGAACAGGATGGTTTCCACAGCAAGGAATTGAGGAGCGAGGAAGAGAAAGACAGCAAATGGACACAACTTTTTTGAGGAGCTTGGCTGGAAAGCGAAGGACAGAGAGGGGGCAGGGACTCGTCATGGGGATAGGCTGAGGGAGGGTTTGAAGCGGTGATGGTGTTCACAATCCTCTTTCCACAACTTCCAGCCCGTGACAAGGTCAGAGTTTGCTTTGGGACCTTTCTTCTCTGGGTCAGGCTTCCCACGCAAGAAAGGGCCTGAGTCCAATGCCTGTTCTCTTCCACTCTCTGTGTGTGAGTGTGTCTGTGGGCACGTGCATCCCATGTATATGGGCAGCTGGAGTAAGGAGCCACAAGGTGGCTAGTGAGGAGCCAGAGCGCCCCACCTGGTCTGGTGATGGCCCTGGGGCAGCCCCAAGCTTCCAGAGAGGGCGGGCTTATATCTTTTTCTCCAAGATGGGGAGAGAAGTGTGAGGCAGGCTGTGGACCATCAGGATCTGTCAGCGGCCGGTGCAAGTCTGCCCACCATCTGGGCCCTATCAGACGAGCAAGGCTTTTCTTACATTAATCTCTGATGAGCTTGGCCCGGCTTTCATTTCAAAAGGCTCCACTTCTTTTCTCTCTTCCCCGGCCCTTTCTTTACACCCTTTCCCAAAATAGGCCTAAAAATTATGCCTTCTCCCTTCCTTGGTTTCCCAACCCAGCTGGGGCCAGAGAAAGCTTTGAAATTGGAGCAAGTCTCAGGACGGTGGTGGTGGTGGGGACTGATATAGCTTGTGGGGAGGGACTAGAGGAATAAATGGTCAACAGAGCTTCTAAAGAAGGGAGAAAGAACAGAAATCTCTTGGGTGACCAGCTCTGGAACCTCGGGATCTACCCTCTTTCCTTCCTATCTCCCACGAAGTGTCCATCCATCACCCCAGTCCTTTCTCTCCTTGTCCCACATCCCTGGAAATCATCTTCTGGTACTTCTACTCCTCCCTTGGATGTCTCTAGAGATGAAGCACAACCCTCTCGGCCTGTCAGAAAGTGAGTCCCAATAAAGGCTGCCCTGTTTTCAACCACTTGAGATCAGTAGCTTCCAGGGCCATGAGCCAGGGGCTTTGGGAACTTGGTCTCTCCCTCCTCTGCATTTGTCATACAATACAGGAGACCAGCGCTGAATGGTTGTGTGACAAATGCAAAACGGGGTTTGGGGCTAGCCAGAATAGATAGAATTTGATGTATCTCAGGGTCCAGGAATTCTGGATTGTCAGAGCTAGGAGGGATCTTGAGAAATATAGTCCAGCCCAATTATTGTACATAGAGGAACGCTAGGGCCCAGAGTGCGGAGAACAACCACATAGAGCCAGGATGAGGACCTGGCAGTAAGGCGCTCACTTCTAAGTCTGCCTAGTGTGGGGTCCTACAACAGGCACGAAAGATGCTTTACTCGTCATAAGTCAGGGGCTGTGTTGGATTCAGAGTCAGTGGGGCCAGGGTGATCCTGAAGGTGTTTCGTGATAGATCTGGGTTCCCCAGATTGGAGATGAAGAGTGGGCTGGAGCTAAAGTGAAGAACCAGTTTGTAAGAGTATTGGGAAATGAAGGGACAATAAGTGGCTAAGGAGAAAAGGCAAAGTTAATGGGAGCCCATTCTTATTAGGTTCTTGCTGTGTGAGTTCATCTCTTTCTGTTTGCATGAAGTAGAGATTCATTCAGTAATGGAACATTGATTATATGGGTACAGGATGGATTTGGCTACATGTAACAGAAAACCCAGCTCAAACTGGATCAAACAGTAAGAGCATTTATTAACGCCCATAACAAGAAGTTCAGAAATAAAGTGGGCCTCGAGACTGGTTGAGTCAGCAACTCAACTATGTCATCAAGGATTCAGGTTCTTTCTGTTTCTCAGCTTTGCCTTACTCCATGTCATAAGATGGTTGCCTCCTAGTTGTAAGATAGCTGCCAAAGGAAAAGGGGGATTTGCCCCCACCCCTTTATTCAGTTTAATGGGAAAGAGGAAAATAATCTCTCTCCAACCATGGAATATAAGTCTTTCTCTTGAGTCTTATTGGGCAACTTTTGGTCACATACCCATCCCTGGACAAACGGTAGTTGCCAAACCACAGCTCATGGACCAAACCCAGCCAGCCACTTGTTTATTTATAGGCCACAAGCTAAGAATGGTTTTTATATTATAAGGGTTACATTTTAGTGGTTATATAAGCACCTATGTAATAAGTTTTGTATTGCCTCTTAGCCCTCAAAACCTAAAATATTTACTATCTAGTAAACTCTTTTTTGGCACCATACATTTGTTGCTTTTTCCATGCCAGCCACTATCAACTACACTTTCTAGCCTGTATGTCTTTTATCATATAATTATTCATACCTTCTGTTTGCTAGCATCCCTGGTGACTCTTGGCTTCTGCTGACTCATGGTTCTACTCATGCATGGCTTGCTGACTCCTGGTACTGGTCACTGTGGCCTCTACTGTATACCAGACTCTTTCTTCCTGAGTCTTTCACTTTCTGGTCCTACCACCAAACTCAGAGATTCTTTTTTCTCTGTGTTGTATTCAGATTTTAAGAGATGCTTTGACTAGTTAGATAAGCTAATCTCTTCTGGTCAAAGCCCTCTAGCAAGGCCTCACCTGGTCCCTGTCTTGGCCCTAGCTCCATCTCTACTCCAAGATTAACAGAGAAGTTCTCATCTAAATACCAGGCTCAACCTAAGCTCTATGAACATTCTGATAAAGCTTCGTTGTTCACATTTCCTAGTTTGTATTCTATGACCACTGAGATAGAGGGCCAAACTGAAGTTTCTTTAAGAAAAAAAAAATCAATATCTAAGCCAGTATCTAAGATTTATTATGATCTCCCATGATTGAGGATATGTTTGAGCTCTTTGCAAGAAAGTGTCATTATAACTTCCTGGAGCACCTCAAACACATGAAATTACTTACAGACCATTAAGAGGTTATAAAAATTACCACCTCTTGATATGATACTCTATGAAGTTCAAGTGTTTAATTCATCTTATTGCCAAAATATTATTTCAATGATAGAAGAAATGTAAAAACTAACAATAAAAACATAGTAGCCTTAGACAGCCAGAAAGAGGGATAGCCATCGCCTATAAGACCTAAACATTTTCTGGAAGATATAAAACAGATTAAATTAATATAACACCTTGAAATAAAGTCATTAAACTGAACAATGAAAAGAAACTCCTCCAAAAAAATAGAATTCATGATAGCAAGAGAAAAAGAACTGGTATTTCTAGTTACTATACTCAGAGAAATTTGAGAGGCTATCACATGCATAAAATAATACATGGCAGAGGCTAAATAGATGCTCACCAATCACCTTTTGGTGCTCATCAGAAAACTCTACCTCCAACTGGCCTTATTAGGGGGATCACTTCATAGATTGTGTAGATGCCTGACCACTGTGCTATACACCTGAAGCTGATGAGAATAACATTGAATGTCAACTATAATTATATATATATATATATATATATATACAAACACATATATTTATATCTATCTATATATATATAGTCATGGGATATAAAGTACAGCATAGGGAATATAGTCAGTGGTATAGTAACAGCTACATACAATGTCAGAGGGGTAGTAGATTGGGGGGGGTGTTATCACTTTGTGAGGGGTGTAAATGTCTAATCATTATGTTGTTTTAGAAACCTGAAATTAATATAAAAAAAGTTAATCAGAAGAGGCTTTTGGACAATGTATAGTTACAAGAAATTTGTAAGAAGTGTACCACTTCTAGGCCTAGCCATAAAAAACTTTGTGTGTGGTTTTCTATGCGTTTTCATTCCTTTTCATGATGACTTGGCAGCCAAACATGAAGATGGCGGCATCATAAGATGTGACAAGCCTGGATCTTGGCTTCACCTCTTGGAGGAGAGCCTCTGAGGAGAGTTACCCAATATGCATCACACTGTTACACAAATGAGTGATAAAACCTTTCTTGTGATAAGTCATTGTGATTTGGGAACTGTTTGTTTTAAGAGCATGCATAAATAATTCTATATAATACATTGAAATAGATTTTTTTAAAAACCTCAGGTTTTCTTGGAAGTAAAACCCCAGTTAGTGGGGGGAAAATAATTGAAGGCCTGATGGATATACTGAAGACAGAATCAGTGAAATAAAAAGTAATGCCAAGGAGTTCTCTCAAAATACGGTGCAAAAAGACAAGGTAAAAAGTGTAAGACAAAAGCTTAAATATAGGTAAACACAAGACTTCTGCTTATGCCTACGTTGTAGAAAGAGCATTGCTCATTGTTCCCACACTAACAAAAAGAAAAAGCTGGATAAACTGCAAAATCGTAACATTTGTCAAACCCATCCTTAGTAGTCAGCTTCCAAGATGGCCCCCAGTGATTCAGGCTTCCTGGTATTTATACCCGTGTGTAATTCCCTCCCATATTGTACCAGGATCAGTCTGTGTAAGCCATAAATTACAGCAAAAGTAATATGCCACTTCTAAGATTAAGTTATAAAATAATTTCCCTCTCTCTCTCTCTCTCCCCCCCCCCCCCCCGAGGGAAGCTAGCTGCCATGTTGTGAGCAGCTGTATGGAGGGGTTATGTAGCAAGGAACTGAAGTCTCTGACCAACACCCTGCTGACAACCATAAACATGAAGTTGAAGAAGATTCTTTCAATTCTTTCAAGCCCTATTCAAGTCTTCAACTGTCTATAGGCCTGGCTGACAACTTGAATGTAACCTCTAAGATACCCTGAGCCAGAATCACCCCATTAAGTCACTCCCATATTCCTGAGACATGGGAACTGTGAGGTAATAATTGTGTATTGCTTTAAGCTGTTATGCCTGGGGGATCATTTGTTATGTAGCAGTAGATAACAAAAAACCCACCAGAGAGTGGAGCTTTCAGGGTTACCCAGCAGTCTAAAATCTAAGGAAAGACAGGGCCCTCCAACCAGAGATAGGATGTGAGCATTTGCTTACTTTTGGTAGAGTATGAGAAGAAGAGATCTAGGTGCTATAGAAAGAGGTAAAAAGAAGAGATAATTTTTAAAAATTTTGATACATCAAATGATTTTATTTTATCAATTGAGGTATAATTGACAAATTATTTTCAGGTGTACAATGTAAAGATTTAATATTTGTATATATTGTGAAATAATCACCACAATAAGTCTGGTTAACACCCGTCACCACACATTGTTACGACATTTTTTTTCTTGTGATGAGAACTTTTAAGATCTACGCTCTTAACCACTTTCCAATATGCAATGCAGTGTTATTAACTCTAGTTACCATGCTGTACATTACATCCCCATGACTTATTTGTTTTATAAGTGGAAGTTTGTACCTTTTGGCCCCCTTCACCCACTTCGCCCACCCCCCACTCCAGCAGCCTTCCATCTGTTCTCTAATATGGTATTTGTCCTTCTTTGACTTATTTCACAAGATAAAATTTAAAACAAATTGCTGCAAACCAAAAGGTGGTTCATACTCACTTGCAGGCTCTTCTCCGTCAATTTTCACTGGTTGACAAAGATTAGTGACAATGCAGGAGAATGGAGAACAAAATCAGCCGACACCTTGATCTTGGACTTCCCAACCTCTAGAACTATGAGAAAATAAATTTCTGCTTTAATAAATTAAGCCACCCAGCCTATTGCATTTTTGTTATGGTAGCCCCAGCTGACACAGTACATATTTTAAATTGTAATTTCAAATTCTTTATTGATGATATGTTGACCTTGTATCCTGCAACCTTGCTAAACTCACTTATCAGTTCTCTGGTTTCTTTGTTGATTCTTTTCCACAGAGACTATTATGTCATCTGTAAATACAGACAGTTGTATTTTTTCCATTCCAAACTGTATACTTTTTATTTCTTTTTCTTGCCTTACTTCACTGGGTAGAACTTCCAGTACAATCTGGTATAGAAGTAGCGAGCACAGATATCTTACTTTTGTTCTCAGATTTAGGGGGAAAGCATTTAGACTTTCATCATTAAGTGTGATATCGCCTTTAGAATTTTTCTCAGGTGCCCTTTGTTTATTCCCAGAATGAGGAAGTTTCCTTCTAGTCTTAGTTGCTGAGAGTTCTTATCATGAGTAAATGTTGAATTTTGTCTGATGATTTTTCTACATTTATTGAGACAATACTGTGTTTTTTCTTATTCCTCTGTTGACAGTGATTTTCTCTGTTACATTGATTTTCAAATGTTAAACTCAACTTGTATACCTGAGCTAAGCTCCACTTGGTCATGATATACCTTTCTTTCTCTATATTTCTGGATTTCGATTTTTCTAATATTTACTTGAGGATTTTTGTATCTATATTCATAAGGGCTATTGGTCTGTAGTTTGTTTTTCTCATAATGTCTTTTTCTGGTTTCAGTATCAGGCCACATAAAATGAGTTGGGAAGTATTTCTTCCTTTTTAATTGTCTGGAAGAGTTTGCATATAATTGGTATTATTTCTTCCTTAATAGTTAGTAGAATTTGCCAGTGAAGCTATCTGGTTCTGGGATTTTCTTTGTTGGAAAGTGTTAAATTACTAATTAAATTTTTATAATACATATAGTGTTGTTCAGAGTATTTAATTCTTCTTGAGTTACATTTGGTAGTTTGTGTGTTTAAGAAATTTTTCCATTTCTTTTAAGTTATTAAATGTATCAGCAGTATGTTTTCACAACAATATATTAATTCTGCTTTAGTGTTTGTAAGATCTGTAGTAATGTCCCTTCATTTATTCCTGATATTGATAATTTCTATTATCTCTTCTTTTTCTTAGACTGACTGACTAGAAGTTTATCAATTTTATTAATCTTGATGAAGAACCAGCTTTGGATTTATTGAGTTTTCTATATAACATTTTCCTTTTTAATTCCATTGATTTCTCCACTTATCTGAATTACTTCCTTCCTTCTACTTGCTTTGGATTTAATTTATTTTTTTTCTGTTTTTTTTTTTAAGGTGAAAACTTAGAAAATTGATTTATAGCTTTCCTTCTTTTTAAACATAGGCATTTAATGCTATAAATATCTCTCTGCACAGAACTTTAGCTGTACCCCACTAATTTTAATATGTTATGTTTTCATTTTCATTCAATTCAAAATGTTTTTTAATTTCTCTTATAATTTCCTGTTTGATCAATGGGTTATTAATAAATGCACATTTAAATTACAAATATTTGTGGATTTTCCAGACAACTTTTTTATTAATGTCTAGTTTAATTCTGTTTCATCAGACAACATACTTTATATAATTTCAGTTTTTTAAACAACTTCTGAGGTTTATTTAATGGTCCAGATTATGTTCTCTCTTGGTGAATGTTTCATGTGCTGTTGAGAAGAATGAGTATTCTGCTGTTGTGGATAGAGTTTTCTTTAAATGTTAATTAGGTCAATTCGACTGAGCACCTTTTCTTGCGCTTATTGCTATTTTTTTATTGCTATATATTTTTTTATTACTATATTTTTTATATAGCAATATATATATATAAAATATATATTTTTATTGCTATATTTTTTATTGCTATATCTTTTTTGGAAAAATGCCTGTTCAAGTCATTTGCCCGTTTAAAAATTGTGTGGTTTGTTTCTTTGTTGTTGAGTTGTAGGCATTCTCTATATATTCTAGATGCAGACATTATTTCTTAAGATAATTTTTTCTTTCCCTTTTCTTCTGGGCCTTAAATTTTATGGATTTTAGATCTCTTTATATTATTTTACAGGTCACTGAGGCTCTATTTATTTTTTTAGCCTTTTTTCCCACTCTAATTCATTTTGAATCATTTCTCTTGTGTCTTAAAATTCACTGATCTTTTCTTCTGAAGTTTCTAATCTGTTAATCCCATTTTCATTTAGAATTTTATGTTTTCATCTCTAGAAGTTCCATTTTCTTTTTTTGTATCTTCCATTTCTTTCCTGCTTGTGTTCATATTTTTCTCTACATTCTTGAGCACATTTGTAATAGTTATTTGAAAATCCTTGTTTGTTACTATCATCATCTTTGTCATTTCTGTCTATTTCTATTGACTGATTTTTCTCCTCGTTATGAATCACATTTTCCAGCTTCTTTGCATGTCTTTTTATCTTTTTATTGAACTCCGAACATTAATTTTATTATGTTTGAGTGTCTCGATTTCTTTTTCTTCTAAAGAATATTTAGACTTTGTTATGTCTTATAGTTAAGTTACTTGTGTATCAGCATAGTCAATTTGAGGCTTGTTTCAAGGCTTAATTAGGGCAAGTTTAGGGTAGGATTACTCTAGGTCTAGTTTAGTCCTATTTCTAAGGTGTGACCCTTTCTGGAGGCTTAATTAAGTGCCTTGGACGTTCAGGCACTTAACATCCAGTCTGGCTGGTAAGAGCCAGCCCCCATGTAAGCTTCAGGAATTGCTCAGTTTACAATTACCCAATAGTTCTTTGCCCAGCCTTTGGATTTCTACCCTACACATGTGTACCTTAGTATTCAGCAACAGAATCAATCTATGCAGATTTCTAGAGCTCTTTCTCTACATAGCTCCCTTCCCTCTGGTACTCGGCCACACAAATTCCAGTTGTGTCAGACTTCCTGAATTTGATATCTGTCTCTTCAACTCAGTGAGCCCACCATGCTCTACCAGGGCTTCTTCCTCTGTGTGCCTTGTTCCAGAAAATGCCTCCAGCTAGAACATTGGAGTTTTCTAGCAAGAGTCATTTCGTTTGTTTCCCTTCTCTTGGGGAAGCCAGCCCTGCACTGCCTGTTGCCCAATATCTGAAAACACGTATTTTATATATTTTGTCCAGTTTTCTAGTTATTTATAATTGTAGGGTGGGTCTGCAATTGCAGGGTACTCTGTTGTGAGGTCATGTATGTTTTCAATTTCTAAAAGCTTTTTTTAACTTTCTGATTGTGCTTTTTACATATAAGCCTCCTGTGCTATGCATACTTAAATATCCTCATGAATCATCCTGGGAATGTTAATTAGAATACTGTTTGTGTCCTTCCTGTTTCTTAAATTGATGTATTTCATTGAGGAAAGTTTCCTGTACCATCTCAACTTGGACACCATTTTGGGGTTGTCTATCATTTTCAAATACCTAGTGAGTTTTAATTGATTGATACTATTTATAATAAAAGTCTGGATGAATCAGAATTGGTACTGTGTGGGGTTCCTCAGCATCTGTGGGAGTGGTTGGCCGGGGCTCCATACCAGAACCATTCACTCATGAGGTGACACTGGTTCCTCTGCCAGTGGGATTGCAACGATGTTTCCTACACACGATCTCTTTGAGTCCTCACATAATTCTCACAAGTATGTAATTATTATTCCAAGTTTACAGTTGGGGAAACTGAAGCTCAGGGACAGTCAGTAACTTCCCAAGGTCACAGAACTAGTGAGTGAAGCAACCAGGATTAGAACCTAAGCAGTTTGTCCAACCTATACACCACCCTGCTTCCCATTTGCTTTACAGGTTCCAGAAATTTCACATATCTGGCCTACTGATGGAACCGTTTCATGTTTTCATTACAGGTACAGGCATTTTCTAGTTTTGAAATTTCCTTTGTCATTCTATATGGCTTTTTTGAGAGTGTTCATGACATTAGGTTTTTTAGCCTTGAAACTATAGCCTGCCACATTTTTTTTCCATATTATAAACTATTTAAGTTAAATTCTTCTTGAAGTTAAAATCTTCAGGGAAACTAATAGACAAAGGAATAGACATTTTTGAGGGACTTCATATATACTTTGTAAACTAAAATGTTCATACATTTTACCAAGGCATTCCCGTCAAGCAGCACGTAAGAATGCCGGTTACACCATGGAATGTCATTTTTAATTGGTGTCTTTGGAAGACCCAAAGTTTCTAAGATGCAGAATTTGAGGCATAGTGACATATGGACAGAGGAGGTATTTTTGGGAGCAGTTCCTTCCCTGTACCTCCCAAATCCCTTACAGACCCCCTTTCTCCTCAGGCGGCCCCTCCTGCACATGTTGGGGGCAGGGCCTGGGCTGGGGGCACCTCTGCCAGGATCCTGCTGATCTATGTTCTTGCCTGACACTCAGCAGCTGTCGTGGAGGCGTGGGCTGCAGGCGCTGTTCCCCATGGGCCGTGTGCAGGCTGCAGGCCGGGGATCCTTTCCCGCCTAATCCGAGGGGCACTGAGGTGGGGAGGGAGACAGCTGGGTGTAACTGATCTGCAAAGGAATGGAATGGCACAGGCCTCCCAGTGTAGGGCTGGGCTGGCTGCAGGCTGCCCGCCCCAGCTGCCGAGCCTTTAACCCTTCCCTCTCTTCCTTCTCTCCCCCCTCCATTCTGGGAGTTGATGTCACCCAGCTCAGCCAAGTCCCAGGAATGTTTCCAGAGGGGTCTACATACCTTGCTGAGGACCCAGCCTTGTAATAGTTACTGTTGGGGAGAGTAGGGCAAGGGCGAGAGGCTTGGGTCCTATCTGGCAAGCTTTGTGTCTTAGAAGGAGATAGAGCTCTTGAAATGCACAGTGACTCGGACAGTGGAGGCTGTGAGGTCAAAGCAGGGAGGACCAGCCTGGGTTTGAGCTCAGGGAAGACTCCCTGGAGGAGGCAATGGAAGGAACACTGGGTTTGGAGTCTGGTGCTGCCTCCGTTATTGCTCACTTTGCAGTGAGACCTTGGGTGAGTCACCGTCTCTATCTAGGATCAGTTCCTTGCTCCTGAAAATGTGGAGTTTGAAGAAGGCGATCTTTAAGGTTCTGTCCATAATGGTAACAATAGCTCCATTCATTAAGTGTCTACCGTAGGCCAGGGGCTTTATCTATAAACATTCTCACCGTCGTTTTGCCAGATTCTTAGTCCCATTTTAGTGATGAGGAAACTGAAATTTGGAGAGGATAAATCATACAGCTGTTCAGAGACAGAGCCTGACCCTGTAATCCAGGCTCCTCCACTGCATCTGCTCCCTCTTCAACTCCAACAATCTATAGGCGGCGATTTAGTTCAGGTAGGAGAGACGCAGGATGCACAGCTGGCTGGAGCCCAGCAGAGGCAAAGGCTTAGTGGGGAGCCCCAGAGCTCCTGCAGGAGGGTGGGCTGGGGCTGGGTCAGGTTCTTCACTCCTGCTTATTCCCTGCCCCGGGCATGGCTGGGCTGGGATCGCCTTGCTTAGCCAGGCAGCCCCACACATGGCCACGGCCTCTGCAGTTGTCCAGCCCGTTGCCATCCATGATCTCATTTGACCCTCATGCCAACCCTGGGATGCAGAACTTGTCACCCCTCCTCACCATGGGGGACTAAAACTTGAAATTTATCAACATTCTGTAACTGGTAACTGGCTGAAGAGAAAGTAGAACCCTCTTTCCATTGCTCCCTCTGGCTTCCTGGAGGAAGGGTCCTGGAGAACAAGCTACTAGCTCCCCACCAACCTTCTTCATGCTCTCTCCTGGTTGAGAAGGAAAATATGAGTGTGGGCTCTGGAGTTAAACAAGCATGGGCTCCAATCTTGACCCTCCCACTCTCCAGCTGTGCAGGCACTTAACCTTTCTGAGCCTTAGCTTTCTCATCTGTTGTGAATGAAATGTGGATGAATAATGAATGACTAGAGAAGCCAGGCCTGTATCCCCCTGCCCTAAGCAGAGCAGAGACACAGGCTGGCAAGTGATGCCACAGATGAGCACGACCTAGGGCCGTGGGGGGACTAGAGGCTGAAAGAAGGATCCTGAGAGCTGGGGTTTTGCAGTGAGGTGGGACTCAAGGCTGGTGTCAAGGCTAGGCAGGAACTTCCTAGAGAGAGGGAGGAAAAGGGCATTCCTGGTGAGGCAAACGCCACAGGCAAAGGTGTAGAGTAGGGAATGGACACCGTGGGAGGAGCAGGAGCAGACTTTGGGTTCAGCTGCCTAGAGGAGACACTGGCCCAGAGGGAGGTGGGTCTTCCTGGCCAGTGGTGGCTGAGTAGCAAGTCTAGAGAATGGCTCAGCTCTGGAGAGCCAGCTCTCCACGGGTGCAGGGGCTGGACCAGTTACCCACCCTGTTGCCCACCTTATCCCCTGCAATCCCTGGGCTGCCTGGAACTCTGGGCAAAGGGCCGGGTGGGGGTGCAGTTCCCACTTGGGAGAGACAGCTGTGCAGGCCTCCTGCCTGCTGCAGGGGATTAAATGGCACCGCCACAGTCTTTGGGGGGCACCTGGCTCCCTGGCTCTGCCCACCCCTATTCCCTTTAACTTCTTGCTGCCCGGGGTCCTCACCGTCATGTTTAGAGGCATATTTTTGCTCATTTTTCAGTGTCCTGTGTTAGACGTTGAGGACACAAAGATGAATAAAGACCTAGGGCAGGGTCTGCCCAGCCAGAGGTGCCTTTATCTATCACTGTCCCTCCTCACGCCAACCTTGGGCCCTCTGAGACCCTTAGTCTCTCTCTCAGCAAAACGCTTCTTCTCTCTCCAGTGGCTCCTTGCAGGACATATGGTCAAGTCACTGCCTTCCTCAAACTATCAAACAAATAAACCTTTTCTTGACCTCATGCCCCATCTCTCTTCTGTCCGTCTTGGCCAAATTTCTGAGTTGTCTGCAGTATCTCCACTTCCTCACTAAAGACACTGTCCACCAGACCCATCTCCCCCTCTTCCTGGGCACACAGCTGGACTACATTTCCCAGCCTCCCTTGCAGTGAGGTGTGGCCACATATGTGAGTTTTGAGCAGTGGGATGCCAGTGGAAGACAGCAAGCCACTTTCAGTCTTGCACCCCCAGCACCCCACAGCACGTGCTTCCTGCACTCCTCCTGGGGCTGGCTTGATGCAGATGAGCATGGCACCTTAGGAAGGCTTGTGCTGAAGATGGTGGACCCACAAGACAGAGGAGCCAGGGTCTCTAAATCATTTTGGATGCCAGGTTCCAGCTACTCAGGAACGCCTGTTGTGGTTTCTTTTTCTTCCTTCCTTTCTTTCTTTCTTCCTTTCTTTCTTTCTTTCTTTCTTTCTTTCTTTCTTTCTTTCTTTCTTTCTTTCTTTCTTTCTTTCTTTCTTCTTTCTTTCTTTCTTTCTTTTCTTTCTCTCTCCTCTCTCCCCCCCCCATCTATCTATCTCTCTCTCTCTCTCCCCTTCCTTCCTTCCTTCCTTCCTTTTCTCTTTCTTCTCCTCCTTCTTTTGTTAGGAGGGAGAAATAAGCTATCATCATGATGGAGCCACAGAAAAGATCTGGCTTGCTACACACACACACACACAAAAAGAGGAAGTTGGTTCCCCTTCTCCTCCATCTCCCCATGTGGGACAACCCAGGAAAGTGAGGGTGGGGGCTGTAACTCTGCAAAGAGGTTTGAAAGGGGAAATTATTCTAGGAGAGATTTCCTGGGGCAGGATGTGGCCAATGAACTTACACAAGTTGTGGCTGACCTTTATCTTGCATTAATAGTTGTTCCTGTTTGATTTGGTGCTGTGATTGCATTGTGCCTCCCTCAAACCACCATGACAAGTATGTGAGACTCCTTGCGGAAATGTGAAAGGCAGGACCACAAATGGGTGAACAGGCCCTGGAGACCTAGGCCTCCGGCAGGGGGCTGACATGGGGCACGTGCTAACACCGCTGACAGAGGTGGCAAGGAATGGGTTAAGGGGTCTGTGAGCAGGATTGGCTCTCTGCTGCAGTGAGGGCACTAAAATCAGCATGTCGCCTCCAATTTGCTCCGGCCTGACCTTGAACGTGAATCATTCCATCACAATGTCCTTATTGATTTCCACAGGAAGAGGATTAAGCCCAGAAAATCGGGGCTGGAACTTGAGCCTGAAGCAAGGAAAATGGGATGGTTCTGGGGCTCAAAACCCCTCGTGTTTGCAAATACGTCACAGGGGGCTGCAGGCTGGGCAACTGCCCAGCTCGCTAGCTACCGGCTCTCTGAGTGGCTGGGTCCTGGGCTTCTGTTTCTTCCTTTTAAAAAAAATTAAATGTATTGGGGTGGCATTGGTGAATAACATGATGTAAATTTCCAATGTACCATTCTATAACACATCGTTTGTGTATTGCATTGTGTGCTCACCCCCCAAAGCCTAGTCCTCTTCCGTCGCCATGTATTTGACCTCCTTTACCCTCTTCATCCTCCGGCCATGGGCTTCTACCTCTTACCTGTCTGGTGTGTGGCCTGTGGGGTTTTCTTAAGTTTTAAGTCATGCACAGAGAGTAGGGAGGGAACAACTAGATACCCCTTGAACCTTGAGGCTATTCTGGGGTGGTCACTTCATCCCTTTGTACAGAGTGACCCTTTTGGGACCTTCAGAACCAAATAGGCTATTCCAGGACCAGTGCTGCCATTGAACAAGCTGGCTCAGTCAGCCAGGAAGGGCCCTCCTCAGCCCTGAAAACCCTTCAAGGGAAAGAGATAGATCTAGGGGTGTGAGTGTATATGTGTGGGTGTCCTCACATAGGTACACAAGGGAGGTGGGTCATTTGGTGGGAACTGACCCACAAGTTTCTTTCTTCATTTAACATATCCTGGAGAGCTCACCATGTCACTATACGAAAGGGCTATATGATATTCTATGGTGGGGCTGTACTAGTTTATTTAATCACCCCACTGATAGGTATTTAAAGTTATCACTTTTTTTAAACTTAAGACAAATGCTGCAATACACATCCTGGCTGACACATGCTTTGTTTTGGTATAAATTACTTCTTTACATGCTGTATAGGTTTTTCTTATTGCTGCTGTAACAAATTATGACTAACTCAGTGTCTTAAAATAACACACATTTATTCCCTTACAGTTCCGGAGGTCAGGTGTCTTAAATCAATTTCACTGGGTTAAAAATTAAGGTGTTGGAAGACCTGTGTTCCTTCTGGAGGCTCCTGGGGAGAATTCATTTCCTGCCTTTTCCAGCTTCTAGAGGCTGCCCACATTGCTTGGCCAGTAGCCTCTTCCTCCAACTTCAAAGTGCATCACTCCTCAGCTTCTGTTATCACATCCCTCTCTGACTCTGAGCCTCCTGCCTCTCCCTTATAAGGACCCTGTGATTACATTGGACCCACCTGGACAATGCAGGCTACTCGTTCACACCCACAAAGTCCCTTCCACAGTGTTAGGTCACACAGCCAGGCTCCTGGGACTAACCATGGACATAATTGATGGGCCATTGTTCAGCCTACCCCATCTGCCTAGAAATGGGATGGCTTAATCAAAGGGGATATGTATTTTTAATGCAAATCAACATCTACAAATTGTATCGATGAACAGTCGTATCAACGTCACTGGCATTGGCTTTTTGAGAGCAGCTGGGCACCATTAATTAAGGTTTAAAATCCTCACCTTCTCCAGCCTTCCCTATAGTGTGGAGTACAGTATCATGCTGATTGATGATTTACTTGTTAATCTTTCACTAAAGTGTTTTAACCTAAAAGATTTGGTTTCCCAGGAGGGAGCTGGCAGAACAGGACTGGGCGTTTTGGCCAAAAGGTTGGGGTGGGAGGTTAGCTTCCAGGAGGAGCAGGCAGAAGTGGGTGGCTGGGTGGGAGTGAAGGTGAGGTTGGGGATAAAAAGCCAGGAGCACTGCAATTCCAGTGAGGGGGCGGGGGGTGATTATCAAAGCTATGGGCACCTGTGAGTGTAAGGTGGGGGTGGAGCAGGCAGCCTTGGAACTGGTGGCAACTAGAGCCAAGGAGGGTCAAGTCAGCAAAGATGGGTCACCAACAGCAGGCAGGATACAAAGAACAGGCACCTGAAAGCCTGAGGACTCTTCCACACTCAGGCTGCACAAAGACGTTCAGGCCCAGGCTGGCTGGCTTGACCTGAGACCCTCTCTCCTTTATACAACGGCTGACTAGGAGTAGCTCTGTTCAAAAGCTGCCTGCTTGTACCTGGGCGTAAACAGATGGGAGTGGCAGTGAGGTGACGGGTGAACAGCCAGGGACATTGGGATGCCAGCAATAACTAAAGAATCAGCTTACGTCTTAATCTAAATGTCTTGCTGTATTATAGAACCAGTATTTTAAAATCAGTTCTCTTTAAAGTTATGTTTAAAGCCATGTTCTGTTGAGCCCAGGGTTTGAAAGTCTCTCTGAAAGCTATTGATATGTGACCTAGGGAGCAAATTGTGCCAACAAAGTGCCTGATTACAGGCCTTTGATCATCATCAATGATGGAGAAGTGTGGAAGCCCTATCCCACCCCTACTCTGGCTACAATGATAGGACATTAAGAAGTATGAATTTAAGGCTCTAAATGTTCCTCTAAGTGTTGCTTTAGCTGCACCTCACAAGTTTAATGTGTCATAATTTCATAATCATGCAGATCAAAATATTGTCTAATTTCCACTCTGATTTCTTCTTTGATCCATGGCTTACTTAGAAGTAGCCTTCTTAAGAGTCTATAAAGCTCTCTTTTCATTAGGAAAAGTCCCAGGGTACATGTTAGCAGACAGAGGTACCATGAGGAGAGACACTTACTTGTGAAATAAAAACCAAGGCTTCCAAGCGTTAGCTTCAAGGGAATGCTCTGCCCCTCCAGGTGGGGTGAAGCTCTTGCACACTAAGCACTGACTCAGGCCCTAGAATTGTCCCCCTCTTATTGGCGGGTGCTTCCTCAGACCTCCGTTTTCCTACTGCTCCCACATGGGGCAACCCAGAAAAGCATTCCTCCACTTGCCCCTTAGATGTGCCAGTGGTCCTTTAAAGTTGGAAGGTCACTAAGAACCCAATCCCTGGATTCTCCCTAACCCTAGCAGTCAACAGTGGCTGCAAAAACTTACTGAGCTCTATGAGAGAACAAGAGGGAAACAGAGGAACGTTGAGAGGCTGACATGAAACCTACCCTCAGGGCCTGCCCTATCCACGTCCTGTGTGAGAGGCATCCCTCCCTGACCCCACAGAGCTGGGACCACTCCTCAGGCTCCTCACCTGGGTGCTAGCTCCCTAGTTCCCAATGTCCCCTTCCTTCTGCCCAGCCCTTCCCCTAGGAGTCAGTCTTCTATCAGTTCAATTCCAACCAGCAGACGCCCACGAGGGGCCTGCTCTGAGTGGAGCATGGTGCTGGCCACAGGTGGGGCAGAAGTCGGGGTGACCTCCAGGGCTATAAACTAGGGTCTTCTTTTCATAGCTGAAACTTCTTCAGATTCAAAGCAAACCTGACACCCTCAGAGATGCTCTAAGGCTCAGTGTCTTCCCATGGTTTATTGGATATATAAACAGAATAGGTACAGGCACAAAGAGGCTGCAAGAACAGCTGGGACCATGCTGGCACAGGCCCCTAACCCCAACCCTAAGGATACTAGGGCAGCCACATGTCTCCAGACATACAGGGCAGTGCTGGGGCCTGAACCTCATGTTCATGCTCTTTGGCCCAGCAGCACAAAGGGGCATGGTGTGGGGGGCACCTGCAGAGCAGGGTGGCAGGGGGCCCTGGGCTTGGCTTTAGGAAAGACACTCTGGTTCAGAGACAAGGTTCTGACAGATGCTCAGAGACTCAGGCTGCACACACACAGGGCCTGTGTTTTCCACTGGCAGATGCTCTCCTGCTGAACAGTCCCAGGAAGCAGTGAGCTGGGAACTGGCTGGACCACAAAACCCACACTGAGGCACCTCCAGAGACCAGCTCTGCTATGTTCTTGGAGAAAAGTCCATTGCAAAGCCAGGAGCCACCCTGAAGGTACCCATTAAACCACCTACGGCCCTTGGAGTGTCCACCAACACTGAGAGGAGTTGTGCTGGACCCTCGCTGAGGAAGGCATTCCCTCCCGTCACCACCTCACAAGAGCCAGCCCACCTAGCAGGAAGGCTGGCTCTGGGGATGGTATGGAGCAGGCATGGGCCTGCTCTGCTAAATCGCTCCTGAATCACAATGTCAATTACGGAACTCCAGGGCACCCTTCTTGGGGCTCAGGGAACTTGAACACCACCAAGCCCACTCCTCAGTTTCTGGACCTGACCTCACAGATGTCGGTGAGACTGAGCCCAGGAACCCACCCTTTTTGCTTTTGGGAATTCCTTCTGGGTGACTACCTGCAGGCCTGCATGTTGCAATTAAAGCCCCCTTTTCTTTTACTGTGTCTGTGGGTCTCCCGTGGTCAAAAGGGCCAAGAAAGAGAAGGGACCGTCACATCCTGACCCTGCACTTGGCATTGGGTCTAGCTCTGGTCCTGGCTTCTCTGGAAAGCTCTCAACCCCTCCACCAAAGCATTGCAGCCAGAGATGTGCGGGGACTGCTGCCCTTGATCTAGGGCCTATTCTAGACCTCAAGCCAGGGACAGAGTTGAGTTCTCCAAGCCCTCAGCTGTGGCAGCTTCCCAAGTGTGAAGGAGGGGGAGCCCAGAGAGTGAGCCAGGATGGCCAGGTGTAGCCTGTTCTGGTCACTCTCTCTGTGTGCCTGCCATACCATGCTCAGCACGTACCAGCTCTCCAGACCTTTACTGCCCCCCTGCACCCTCCCCCGCCACATGCACATTGGGCCAGCTGGAAGTAGAACGTGGGGGTGGCAGAGGTGGTCCAGCCAGCCCCAGCCCAGCCCCAGGCCTCAGGACCACTGGCAGGCACAGTCGATGGGTTCCTGCACTGTGTAGGGCACCCAGGTGGCGTTGATGGCACAGAAAAGCTGCACGGAGCGCCGCTGCAGGCCCACCTCGCGGCAGCACTTGCAGAAGCGGGCATAGGTGTTGATGTTGTAGTTGTAGATGCTGGCAGATGGGCACCTCCCATCACAGGACACTAGGTTCACCTGGAGATGGGAAGGCCAGTGAGGTGGCCTGCGTAGGAGCCACTCCCCAAAGGCCCCACCATCCCCATCTCTGGCCGCCCCCTCCCTCGGCCTTGCATGTCACGCACAGGGGTGTTGCTCCTGCATTCGTTCTTGCGGATGGTCATGCGGATGGTCACCTTTTTGCAGGAGCGCCCATCCTCTTTACCTGGGGGGACAGGGTGTTTGAACGGCTGTGGCTGAGCAGTGCTCCCGGGGGTAGTGGGATGGGCCAGACTGGGGCAGTTAGTGTCATGCTGAAGGGTCCCTTTACCAGCGTTAGTGCCCATGCATTACAGCCCCTCCCCATCAGAGGGAAAGCCTTTTAACTCAGTGCCCTGGAAGGAGGTGGAGGCAGGGAAGGCAGGGGAGATAAAGGAAGATGTCTGGGATGGCCTCAGGGGCTATGGCCTAGCGGAGAGGATTTGGGGACAGGGCAGGCTGCCGCCCCACCCCAGCCTCAACTTCTGTCTCTAACCCCTGTTGGTGACCTCACCCCTCTCTGAGCTTCAGCTTTTCTATTCAAGAGGGCTTCTAGCAGTACGATTCTGTAATTTCCTGGATGAGTAGAAACCCCAGGCCCTAGCACCATGCTTGCATATAGCAGGTTCACTTGGTTTCCCTATCTATCAAACAGGGTGGGGGAAATCACCCACCTCACACGGCGGTGACAGGGATGGAAATGGCTAAGTGTGCAGTTTCCTTTGCCTGGACCACACCTCCCAGAGACAACCAATCACAGGGCTCATTCAAACCCTCACCTGCTCAAGTATCTCCTCACTGAGGCCTATCCCGATCCCCTTTGTGAAAGGACAACTCCCTTCCTGTACCCAGTCCTCCCTGACTCTCCTCTTACCTATTTCTATTCAGGACACTGTCACCATCCAATCAGAGACACACTTTCAATTATGCTGTTGGAGTGTAAGCTTTAGGGCCTTCTTTTGCACGGCCCCATCTACAATTTGTTGTGAGTTCTTTCTTCATTCTATATAAATACTCACTTTCACGCCTCCATATGGATTTGTAAGTTTGTGTTATTTTTCTGAATGAAGCCTCCCAAATTCCATAAAGTTCATTCCCCTTAAAACTAGATGCACCCATCCTATTATGTATTTTACTTGTTATTTGTCTCTCCCACTAAAACGTCAGCTCCATGAGGCCTTGTTTATGCTGTGTCTACAGTGCCTAGAACAGGGCCTGGCATATTGGTGCTCAGCAAATGTTTGCCGGATACATGGGCTTGTTCTGTGACCCCAGGATGCCTGCTGGAAATGGGGGGCGGGGCAAGGGGGGATCCTTTCTTCTGGCCTTTGGGCATCACCACAATAGGTTTCCCACCATGCCGGCTGGCTGGAGGACTCCTGGCTACAGGTTAGTTCTCGTCCTCTCTGTCTGCTCCCAAGAGGCAGGAGAACTGAATGTTGTCCTGGCTATGGCCTTCTGGGCCCTGGACTGAGGCTGGCTGAGTGACCAGTGGGCGCAAAGCAGTGGCAGCAGTGGGCATTGATGGGCGCCAGATAAGCGGGCACCGCTGAAGCGTTCCCATGCAAGCCCAGGGGATGCAGCTTGCTACCCAGCATGCACTGTTGGCCGAAAGGCCTTCACCAGAGGCAGGGAGCAGGGGTGCCGCCTCCCCTCCCCCGCCCCCAGAGCTGGGGCCACCTAGCAGAAGGGGCATTGTTGGAAATAGCAACGCGGCTGCTGCCTCCAGTTCCATGGGCTTCCAAGAGGAGTACCTGGGTGGCAGTGGACACTAACCCGTGGAGGAGAGGCAGGGCTAACGGGGACCACGGGAAACAGGGTCCCCGGGGAACCTGGGGAAAGGGACACGGGTCTCAGGTCATACGGGAGCACACGGGGCATTCAGGGAACATGGGTTGTGTTCAGCCATTGAGGCACTGAGCCCAGCTTCACTGGAGTATGTGAGGTAGACATAAAAGGTCCCAAATTCTATAGCTCTCCAAAGAAGGGTCTAAAGCCTGGGGGGAGGGGAGGCATGTGGCAAAGGCACTAAGGCTGATGGGACATGCATGCATCTGTGGTTGAGGGCTGCAGGTTCTAGGGACAGGGTGTGAGAACAGTTGCACAGAGCCCTCACTCAGACTCATCAGGGACCCTGGGAGCCTGAATCTCACCCAGAAGGCCCCTCCAAGACAGGGCTCCTAGCTACAGGGAGAATTCATGTGGGGGGCATCTGGGCTGGGGGTCTTGGCAGACGCAGGAGGAGGCCGAGCAGCTGGTGAGCTACTGACCTCCTGGATGCAATATCCCAGTGTCCCCTGTCTCACAAGAAGCAAAGGACTTGTGTTGGATCAGGGACATGAGTGTGGCCTCTGTCCACCTGCATATCTATGCCAGTGCGTGAGCCTAGTGGCGGGGGTGTTAATCCCTTCATCTACTCACCCCTGAAGAGCCACCATCGGAGATGCCAGGCCAGGAACCTAGCTCTCTGAGCCGCAACCTGACACCTTGCCCTCCCAGAGCCCCTCTCCCCTGGGCCCCCACCATGCTCACTCACATGTCCTGCAGCATCCTTCCAAGGAAGGTACCACTGAGCCCCCAACCTGGAGGGAGAGGGGGGTAGGTGGGAGATCCCATCCAGGTCAAGAGCTAAGATCCCAGCAAGAGGCAAAGAGTATAAGACACTTGATTCCTTTCCTCCCATGATGCCCCAGGCAGGAGCTCCAGGCTGTGCTGGCCCTCAGGCCCTGGCAAGAGGGAGAAGGGACCCCTGGGCTGGTCATGGGAGAGCCACAGGGGCTGAACTGACTGGTTGGGACACTGGCACTCAGGCTGCCCGTGTTCCCCAGTGAGGCTGGAGGCTGGCTTAAGATGGTGCGGGGCTTCCCTATTTCCCGTGGCAGCTCCCCCACACAGAAGGTCAGGGAGGAAAGCATGCTGGGGTTGACCAACTTGGGTGAATGGCCTGACCTCTATCTCAGCCTTGGATAAGTTGCCCCTTTCCTGTCGGCTTAGTTTTCCCATCTCTAAAATGGAGGCAATTACCCCTTATAGTCCTCCTCCTCTATTATGAAATGGGTAAAACAACAGATGTGACAATTCTTTGTAACTAAGTGTGTGTGTGGGCGGGCGGGAGGGGGAGGTCTCAGTATATGTATGTGACTTTGTGAGCATGTGTGTGTGCACATGTGTGATTTCACATTTAAGTGTGTGTGTATGATTGGGTGTAAGTGTATTTGTTTTCTAGATAAGATCAGAAATCTTTAAATGTCCAGGATTAACTTCAGGAGCCTTAATAATTCAACAATAACCCAAACCCTCCAGGAAATCCTTTCCCTTGAGCTGTGCCCATAGTGATAGCTATCCATGCTGGTGCTGTGCCCATGACAGGACTGAGCTGTGTGTCTGCATGGCGTGCGTGTGCAAAAGTGTTGTGGTGTGTGACGCTGCATGGTATGTGGCATGCTGAGGTGTTCATGCCCCTGTGGAGTGTGTAGCCAACTGCCTGTGTTGGTGTGTCTTTGAGTGTGTCTAGAACATGTGACTGTATGTTTGCTTGCATCTGTGTGTGGCCATGTGATGTGTGAGCATGTGGCGTGTGATGTGGTCAGAGCAAAAATGCATGGAGAGATGTGGAGTCGAGGTGGCAGGGCAGGCACACAGGCTCCAGGGAAGCCCTCCTCCCACACCCCTGCACACAGAACCTCCTGCCTCCCTCCTCCTCATGAGTAAGACAGCTGATGCCCCGGCCTCAGGACATGCTGCAGCAGGAGGAGGCTGGCACTGACCTTGGCACACTCAGTCTCATTGAGCGGTGGGCAGCTGATGGGTGAGCGGACAAGCACAGCGCCCAGGGGAGTGTTGCTGCAGTGGTGGCGGGCGCATTCAGCAATCCAAGACGCCCCGGGCTGGAAGGCACAGAAGTGGATGATGGGGACTTGTGGCCAGATGGATGGCCTGAGTGAACCAATAAGACACAGCTCCAAAGATAGGTGTAGCCCAGGACCTGGCACTGCCCACGACATTGTCTGTACCCAGCCCTGGGCTCTGGTCCTAGGTGTCCCCTCCTGGGACCCCTTTCCAGGTGGGCAGTTAAGGGGCTGCATACCAAGAACAGGGAGGTGGTGCCATTGGGGAAAGTGAAGAGGCAGGACACATTCCTGCAGGAGCCGCAGCAGGCCGCCAGGTCACGCGGGTGCTCATACTCCTGGTTCTGCAGGACAGGGCAGGGCAGGATGGGCCTCAGCCACGTGCCGACTTCCACCCGCCTGCTTTTCCCAGCTGCTTGTCTGAGCCCAGAGAAAGGCCCCTTGTAGATGCTCAGGAGGGAGACTCTGAGGCTCCTCTGTCTCAGGCAGGAACCTCATCTTATGTCTCCCATAAGCCTCCTTTGCTGCAGTTCCTAGGTCCAGCCCCAGTGGTCAAAGAGCATTTGTACCCCTCTCAGAGACAGCACTGCTGGTAACTACGGCTGCCAGTTTTGGTTCCAATAGACCTCAATTTGAGTTCCAGTTCCTATGGGACTTTTGACAAATGACTGGACCGCCCTAAACCTCATTTTTCTCATCTGAAAAATGGGAACAATTCTAACCCCTTTGGTTCAACTAATATTTATCTCTTACTAAAAACCAGTCACTGTCCTAGGTATTAGGCATGTAGAAGTGCTCGACAAATGGTAACAACACAAACACACAAACCACAAGGATAGAGAATGTGCCTGGCATAGAAGGTACTTAATAAATGCATGTTCTCTCTGTCAAATCCTTACCCTTGGCAGGCCTTCTCTCTTGCTCTTCCCTTCCAGTCTCTCCCACCCAGCCCCGATCCCAGCACTCTCCATAGAGAGCTTGGGGCAAGCTCGAAGGGCCCCTCTGATTCCTGGAGCACCAAGACTCTGCCAGGCCAGGCCGCCTGATCCCACACAACACCATCCTGTGCTGCCCCCTACCGCTTCGCAGTGGACATCACACAACACAGAGGTGGAGTTGATCTGGTAGAAGCCGGTGAGAGGATCCAGCTGGTCGGTACAGTGGGAGGTGTGGCACACGCCATCTGCTGAGAGCTCCACCACGGTCTGGCCCGGCTGCATCACGCCCAGCTCTCGGCTCAGACATACAGGGGCCTTCACTGGATGGGTGTGCAGGGTGCCACAGTCACTGGGAGCCCAGCACCCAGGCCCGTCCCACCCTGGCTCTACCCACCCGGGCTCTCCCTCCTCACTCACCACACTCATATTTGGCGCAGCCACACACGTTCTCCATGCTATGCATGAACTCCTCATCCAGCTGGGACTTCTCCCACTAGGTGGGGCAGAGGCGGTCAGCACCCCAGGGTGGAGAGGCCCAGCCCTGTCCTTGAGAGCAGCCTGCCACCTGTACCTCTCTTTCTGTCAATTGCCTCCTTGCAGTGGGTGGAAAGGGGGCTGGCAGGCCTGGGGACCCTTGGCACCCTGTGAGCTCAGTTACCCTCCCACGGAGGGAGAAACACCCAGTGTGACTGCAAAGCTTCCCCGGTGAGGAGTGCTCCCCAGGGCCTCAAGCCTTTCCTGTCTTTCTCAGCACCCACTGGCCTCATCAGCCAGGGACGGCTGCGTGGCTACCAGCCCACAATCCCGCTTGGGATCATGGCTCATCCCACCTCCCTTCTGCCTTCACCAGTTGAAGGGAGAAGAGGATGCAACAGGAGACAAAATGAGAGGGAATGCATGCTGGGGTTGGAGGGAACATATAAAATTGAGAAAATTATGTAAAAGAACACCATAACTTTAAACATAACTTTACATTTCTCAGAATATTTTCACCTTCCCCGGTGGCTGTGCAGCCTGGTCGTTAAGGGCATGGGCCCTGGAGTCAGATTTCCTGGGTTCCAGTCCTGGCACTGTGATTTACTAGCTACATGACCTTAACCTTAGTGTCCTTGTTTGTGTAATTGAGATAATCATAGAATTAACCTCATTGCATTGTTGTGAGAATTAATGTGATAATATACATTAATAGGAAAAGTTCCTGGCATATAGTTAGCTCTCAATAAACATTAGCTCCCGTCATGAGTATCATCACCATCATCATCATCTTCACCATTTCCCCCATCACCACCATCATCATCATCACCAGCATCTCCATCATCATCATCACCATCACCATCATCCTCATCATCATTGTACATAATCCTCATCGCACCCTGAAGCGTGGTCATACCCACTTTACAAATAAAGGCATTGTGCCCAGAGAGCAGAGCTCGGGACGAGAGTGCTGACTTTTAATCCAAGGTTCTTTGTACTAGACTAAAGGAATCAGGTCTCTGGAGGAAGGGATGGGTAGAGAGGAAAGGAAAGGGAAGGCAGACTGGGGAAGGCGGACTGGGGAAGGCGGGGGGGAGCAGGGAAAGGGTCTCCATACCAGATGGCACCGGGGCACTGGGATTGTGTCACAGTCACACTCTGAAAAACAGGAGGGGCCAGGACCCACCTCACCAGAGATGTCCAGGTAGAAGTCCCTCTGGGTCTCTAGGCCCTTCACTTCAGGTTCAACCCCTTCTCCAGCCTGCCTACATTTCCCCATGGGGACTGCAACTCCCCTGGTTGGGTGGTGGGGCAATGATGGGTCCTAACACCAAGCTCCACACCGGATGTGGGGCGAGGATAAGTAGGCAGATGGACCAACCACAGGTGCCCTTAAGTCATCTGGCTTCATCCTTCCCAGAACCCATTCCAGAGCAAATGTGGGGCTTCTCTAGGCATGAATATGGCAAGGGTGGAACTTCTGACCATCTGCATTTCTCAAACTTATGTTCCAGCAAGCTCAGCCTTACTACTCCAAGCCATGAGCCATGGGCCGGTCCTGTTCTAAGCTGCAAGAGAGCTGACAGCTGAGGCACCATGAGCAAACTTAAGGGGTACGCCAGCTCTAGCTTCAGGGTGAGGAGCTTCAGGGCAGAGTGGCTGTGAAACAGTGTCTGATGCACTCACTCACGCAGCAAGTATTAGCTTTAAGGGCCTACTCTATGCCAAGATTTTCTCTGTGCTCTGGGGACAAAGCAACTAAAACAGACTACAACCCCTGCCCTCATAAAGTTTACACCGAGGCCTGGAGAAGGACATGCAAAATATCCAGATGCAAAACAGACTTTCTGAGCTCTTTTTAAAATAACATTTTTATAGAAAGGCCCCTGGTGTTCATTATTGACATGCCCACCTACTCCTCAAAGAAGATTTGAGGTAGATTTTAACAAAATCATGTTTACTGTCATATAGTTAAATAAAGACTTTTTAGATGGAAACCCCTTCTGGAACAGGGAGCTTGCTTTTTTCCTTCTTTTATCCTGGGGAGGAAAAGATGTAGGAATGCTCTGCACTCAGAGAGTAGATGTATTGGGGGAGGAAGGTGATTTTGGAGTTTTCCCTCTGGTGACACTGGAGAGACAGAATCTGAGCAAGTTGATAGTGGTGGGTCTGTTCCCTGACCCCCTGCCCTTCCCTCCTCACAGGGGCCCTGGGACTCCGCCTTCAGGAGGGGCCTCGCTGTCCAAGGACTTACCACAGGACTTGTAGGGGCAGCAGCGGTCTGGGCTCCACACCTCCACCAGGGCAGTGCCCATGCCACACTGCACTTGGGGGCAGCGGAAGCTCTCACATACTGCATGAGGGGGAGGCAGGAGACAGACACATCAGCCACAGACAACATGGAGCGTGACTCCCCAGAAATGCAACATGGGCTAAGAAGGGTGTACCCCCTAGTTCCTTTTTAGGAGAAGCTCCCCCCCCTCCATGTCCTGAGACACCCTTGCAGACTAGAGTCCAGAGGAGAAGTCTGGGCTCCCAGAGTCTCCCCATAGAATGACATCAGGAGACCCTAAACCTGCTCTGGGAGGCACTAGTGACATGGCAATGTCAGAACCTTAATTAACATCACTAAATTGGGCCTCCCCCAGATTCTGTGTCACCCTGAGAGCAGTGATCAGAGGGGAACCAGTGGCCAGGATAAGCTCCACCAACCCGGAACGGTTCCCTCTACAGAACAGTACAACCCTTCCCACCTGTGGAATCCACCCACTTGTAGCCCACCCCAAGCCGGCTGTGCTTCGGTCACTCTCTAGGGCTCACACTTCTCTTCTTCCTAGTCTTCAGGCAGGTCCCACTTAGCTTAGGGTTCCTTGGCCATTCTCACATATTGAGAGACCAAAGCAAGGAGTGAGGGAATCTCAAAGCACAATCCTTTGGTGGGGAGGGGAGGTGCAAGGGTCGGCGCTGAAGGTGAAAGACTGTAAGGCTTATTTATCAACTGGTGTTTCAAAAAATTATGAAGTGGAGGGGGAGACGGACATTTGTACAGTGTCAAAGTACTGGGTTACTTTCTGGTTGAAAGAGGAAAAATGTAAATGTCAGATGGAGGGATGTGACATGTCACCACCCTAGTCCAGGGCCAACGCTAACTTCAGTTATAGTGGCTCAGTCATACAGTGTGGTATGAACTACTATGAAGCTCATGTAGTGTCCAGTTAAAACAAATTTTTTTAATTGAAGCCACCAAGCCTTAGATCTAACTCCCAGTTTATAGGAAGCACAGAGGCTAAAGGAGCAAGATCGACAGTTCCCAGAGGAAACAACTAGGTTAATCCAGAAGGTGGAATTTTCTGCAAGACCACAGCCCAGGTGCTCCAATTTAGTGTCCCGCAGAAAAAGGGACCTGTGCTAGATTAAAAGGCATTTAAGAGACACAATGTAAATGTATGGTCCTGGATTGGGTCCTGGGTTGGACAAGCTAGGAGAATCATGGACTGGGTCTGATATAATTTGAAAATTTATTAACATGGAAAGATAAAGATGACAGCTGGTTAAAAAAGGAACATGTACAGGATGACCTCATTTTGGTAAAACACACATACATGAAGTCATAGAAAGGATAAGCACTGAAGTGTTGACAGTAGACTATCTAGGAGGTAGGAAGATAGCATTTTCATTTTCTTGTATTTACTTGGATTTTGTACTTTCTCCAAGGCATATATAGTGCTTTTGTAATAAAAGTATAACGAAGACTGGGACAAAGTAATAATGTCATCGGTCTTGGGGTGAGGACTTTATGAAGGGGCCCAGTGGCACATAAAGGTCCCTGGAGCCCCTCCCAGCCATGGCCCCAGGTCCAGCCAGGACTCACCACACTGGTACAGAGGGCAGCAGAGCTCCGTGGTGTTCTTGTCCACGGTCAGGGCCTCCCCTTCCTGACACTCGGGGATAGGATCTGGACAGTCGCCACAGGCTGAGAGGGGAGAGGGACCAGGGCTGTCACAGGCAGTCCCCCACATGGGGGGCTTGGTAGAGAACAGGTTGCTGGGTGGGGACACCTCAAACACCCAGCTGTGACAGGAGCTAGACTAACAGCAGTGTTTCATGGTCTCGTGTGACCTGTCCTGGGGTCAGAACCTGGAAGTTCTCCCTCTTGTCTACTTAAAGTCTGACACTGAATGAGCAACGATTTCCTCAGGCTCAGTCATGTATGGGGTGAAGTGGGGATTGGTTTCCTCTTCGTCCTGTACTTCTCTCTGGACAGGGAACTCACCCCACCTGAAGACCCCTACCATTTGCTCCTAGTTGCCCAAGGAAGCAGGGGTGAGGGAGGGAGTGGCTGCGGTCTAGGTATGCACACTGACACCTGATGGCACGCCCACCCACCGCAGAAGTAGACGGTGCAGCACGACTCCCCCAGGCGGCCAGCGATCAGGATCTGGTCCTGGCGGCAGCTGGGGACCACCACTGCCTCACACTGGTCTGGGTCACACTCTGAGGACAAGACAGCATTTAGGAGCTGGGAGCAGACCCCGCCTGGCCACACTGGGGCCCCCACCCTGGCTCTGCCCTAATCTCCAGCGAGGCCCCAGGCCCCAGAGCTGTCCTTGCTCCCTTATCCTGGCTGCAAGGCAACCCCCCTTCCCCAGGCGATCAATGTCCCCCTCTCCCTGCACAGGGCCTCTCACCACAGCTGTAGCTGGGGCAGCAGGAGTCCTCCTGGAAGTGGGTGAGGAGTCGGTGGCCGGGGCGGCAGGTCGGGGCGAGGCCCTCACACAGAGAATGGTTACACACTGGCCCAGGGGCCACAGGGCCTGTCACCTGGAGGCTGGGATGTCCCTCAGCCTCCAGCACTGCCCAGCCCCTGGACACCTGGTCCCCATTATGCACCCCAGCCCCCAGGGCCCATGTTCCTGGGAGGGGCCTCTGAGAGTCGCACAGAAAGTCCAGGACTGAGACAGAAGAGCAATAAGAGTTCATGTTCATTATGATGGGCTGTGTCCCTGCTGCTGTTCTAGATCAGTTTTAACTTCTGTGATTCTCCCACCAGTCCGGAAGGTGGGTACTGTATCAGCCTCGTGCTACCAGAGAATTGACGAAGGCACAGAGGGTGCTAAGTGATCTGCTGATGTCACAAGACTGCAAGGTGGTGAAGGAAGAGACCACCAGGCTGGTGGTTTCCGAGCCCAGCGCCTTTAAGCCCTGCTCACACTGACCCCTAAGGCATGGCTCCTGCCCCCCAGGTGTGGTTCTCCACCCTCCTCAGCACATCCCCCACAAGACACTTGCATTTTCCCAGGCCTTGTCCTATCCATTAAAGTCAGAGCAGAACCTTTTAACCATCTAACAGTGAAGATCCAGGGAAGTAAACGGTGGGACTCACCACATGCAGCCCCCAGGCAGCAGGGATCCTCGGTGGGCAGGAGGAGGACCACCTCCCCAAAGCGTGGGCAGCTCTCAGGGCGGGTGACTGGGCAGTCCAGCTCCACTGGGACGATGGTGTCCTGAGCTTGGCACTGGTGCTGGCAGCATCCGCTGAGGGAGCTATTCCAGGTCTCCCCCAGGGCCCGTGGCACCCCTGTGCTGTCAGTGCAGGCTGCAGTGGGAGGCACAGGGGACTGAGGCGTGGGGGACATGGAGGGGCATGGGGGACTTAGGAGTGTGGGGAGACCCAGACTGTCCCAGGCTAGGCCCTCCCTGAGGCATTAACCACCCCAAAGCAGCCCTGGAGGGATGCAGATAGGCCTCAGCCATTGGGCAGGAGGAAGGTGAAGGAAATCCTAGGGTGAGGCCAGCTTTGGAGGGCCCCACCCTGAAAGGAAAGGAACCTACCGCACTTCTCCTCAGGAATGCAGAGTGCCGAGTGGCGCCGGTGCAAGATGGTACCCTCAGAGCAGACGCAGCCCTCTCCCAGCACCTGGCACTGCTCCGGGTCCAGCGGGCCCAGCAGCCCATCCTGGCATGTCTCGGGGGGCTCGCAGGCTGCCACACATGCCTGATAGGTGGAGTCGCTGGAGCACAGGAAGGCTGCAGGGGCACAGTGGACACCATGCTCAGCTCAGACCCCAAGCAGGTAAGGAGAAGGCTCAGAGCATCCTCCATGCCTCAGCACACAGTGTAAAGGGGCTTGGTGTCATTGCCTCTTTCCTCTAGATCAGGAGTCAACAAATAAAGTTTTATTGAAACACAGCCACATCTATGCATTTACCTATTGAATCTGGCTGTTTGTGTGCTGCAAGGGCAGAGTTGAGTAGTTGTGATAGAGGTCATACAGCCCAAATATTTACTATCTGGCCCTGCATAGAAAACATTTGCCAACCACTTGCTGTAGATCAGTGTTTTCAAACTTTCTTGACTGTAAAAGCTAGATTTTCACATCATGGCCCAATACACTCGTACACGTAGAACAGTGGTCTTCGAACCTGATTGCAAAAGAATCCCTTGGGGGCTTTTGAAGTGCCATTAACAGGACCCCACAACAGACCAATAGAATCGGAACCTGTGATCGTGGGCCTCAAGTATCAGTACTTTTTGAAATTCGCTGGGTGATTTCAAAGGGTAGTTTGAATTGAGAATCACTGATTTATTGAAACAAAAAACGTTTTCATGAAATAATGCTTCACCTTTCCAGGTGCAGCACATGCTAGCATTTTCTATTCTATTGCATTTTTAAAATGCTGGTGCTGACCCCCAAATTTGATCTCATACCCACTGAGCTGGGATCCAGTTTGAAAAGCACTACTCTAGATGGTTTTGCCCTTTCATCTTTTATCTGTCATGGGATAGATGTGGCCTTCCTATGAGTTGTTTCCAGCCTTTCGGGATGTGTTCAAACTATACTTTAGGCTGGTCTGCCCGTGCTAACCCCACTAAGTCAAAGCTAATAGAGGTGGGACGAGGTGGATCTCACTTCCATCTTTAGTGAAGGAGGAGAGAGACCGAAAGAAGGGAAAGATGACCAACTACGAAGAGAAAAGTACTAATATTTGCTGAACCGTAACTATGTGAGGGCATGTGTGAGTGAGGAGGCACACTCTGGACACCGTGTCTCATGTCATCTTCAAAACAATCCTAGAGGGCACTGTGGTTCCTGTCCCCATTTTTCAGGTGAAGCGAGGAGACTCGAAGAAATTAAATTATACATAAATGAGATTTACTTGACCTATTAATGTAAATGACAATAAAAATAAATGTGTTAATTTATTAAAACATGTATCTATTTCTTTATAAAGTATTTATTAATTCATATGAATGAATGAATGAATGAATGAATGAAGCCTGGGAAAGCCTGGATGTGGACACAGGCCTATAAGCCTTTTCCCACTCTAACAGGGTGTGGGAGCAACAGAAGGAATGAAGGAGTCCTCTCTGGCCCCCACCCTACTCACGGCAGTAGTCGGAACGCCGCCACTCGATACACACGTGGAACTTGTGGCACATCGCCACGTACACAGTCAGTGCCACGCAGGGCTGCTGCACGTACTTGGTGTCCCGGATCCACAGCTCACAGAACGACTCTGGTGCGACCTGGGCACATGCATCGGGCAGTGCTGCCTCCCCGATTCTCCACTCCCCGGGACCAGTTCCCCCCAGCCCTGCCCAGGGGCAACAATGAGCCTCTGCAGACTCCCCATCCGGTCCCAACCTCAACACCCACATCTACACCTCCCTGCCCTGGCCATTGGCCAGTGGCCCCTCTGCAGGTAGGTGTTGCCATCCCCAGCCTGGGAGGCTCCCCCCATGCCGAACCCAGTTGGCACATACAAAGTGGTGGCAGGCGCTGAAGGTGCGGTTGTACACCATGCGAAGACAAGGGGAGCAGTCAGCTGTGGCACAGCTGTCTGGGCGGAATCGGGTCTGGCCCACCGAGGTCAGAGAGCTGGGCACCTGCCAGCTGTCCAGAAAGGGAGCAGGGTCCTCATCTTCACCCACCACAGAACCATCCTCCAGGGTGAGGTCATTGGCTGCATCCCCATCACAGATACCTGAAAGGGGCAGAATTATCCCATTAACCTCCACCACTCCCAGGTCCCCAGATGTCACTGCATATTCCTCACAACAATTCTTTCAGGCTGGTATTACTATCACCTGTATTTTATAGATGAAGAAAATGAGGCACAAAGAAGCTAAGAATGACATTATATCAGAATTAAAAGTTACTCCCAAAAAAATCTGTTTTAACAGAGATTGCTAGCTAATTACCATACCTGTTTCCTCTTCATCCTGTGCAATCTGCTAGCTTATTTTTCCCAAGCTCCCTTGCAGTTGGGTGAGGCCATGTGACTGAGTCCCAGCCAATGGAACATGAGTGAAGGTGATGGGCACCACTTCCAGGCCTGGTCCATAAACACTTACCAACTCTTTTCCCTTCTGTCGAGTTGGAAGCGTGTGCTGAAAATGGCAGAGCCACAAGATGGACAGAATCTCCATTTGGGAATTTATGTGTGCAAGAAATAAATTTCTGTCGTGCTAAGGCACTGAGCTGGGGGTGGGCTGAAGTTTATTGGTCACAGCTTCTAACATGACCTTGACTTCCAGCTTCATGTCTCATAGTCTAGGTGCCAGGCACACACTTCCCTGCCCTTGACTTTCCTGATGCTGCTCCCTCTGCCTGAAACACTTTCTCAGAAGTCCTTCCTTCAAGGGCCTCTCAGATGCACCATCCATGACCTTCCTAATTCTGTGTAACAGGCTTTGGTCTTCCTCTCTGAGTGCAGAGACTCATTTTCCTTCAGATTCTCATGCTCAGTGTTCCCCACATTGCCTTGTAGAATGGCCAGGATACCAAGCATTCATTTGGATAAAATAGGCATAAATTAGCTGACTTCTGCTCTGACGCCTCCAGCCACCAGTTTTGTGACTATACAGCCTGATGTGACACAAAACCCTCAGATTTTATCAATGGTCCCAGCGGTCACATTTTTGCTCTTGGCATTGAGTCACCAAAGGGTGTCACAAAGGTATCCTGGGGGAGGCGGGGGTGCCTGGCCCGCCAGATTACTGCTGATGGCAGCATTCTCTGCCAGATATAAACAGTAGAAGAAAGAAATGGTGAGAAAAGGATGGTGGTGATGGTGGTGGAGGAAGTGGTGTGAGTGTATGTAAGGAGAGATAGGTGTTTGTGTCAGTAAGAATGGAAGCTTCATAAAACAGGGATTTTGTCTTTTTTGCCTCCTGTTCTGTCCCCAGTGACTGGTACCTGGAAAACATGTGTTCTGCAAATGAAAGATGAACATGAAGCAGACTTACCCATGTTAGTGCAAGGGTAGAGGGCATTTTGAGTACAGGCGCATTGTGTAAATGAACAAAATGAGTATAGACCTCATACAGATGGAGAGCATGCAAGTATGTGTTTGTGTACGTATTCCTATGTCATCCATCATCATAGTCTATCATGGCAGCCTGTCATGCAGTATCCTGTGGGGGCCACGTCCTTCTGCCCTTGCAAGGAGCAGCAGTCCACACTCAGATTCCTCCTGTACCCCTTTTTCTCATCAAAATACATCCAGTCCCTCTGTGATCATGCTGTGGTCTGAAGAACACTAGTTCTATGTGTTGTGGCAGCTCTGCTGTGTGACCTTAAGCAAGCCACTTTCCTCTCTGAGCTCCCTTTCTTCTTTAGTCCAATGGCCATCTCTCAGGGTTATTGTGTGGATGACCTGGAATAAGTTGAGATCAGAGTGTGGAAGTGCTTCGTGAAATGCCCAGGCATATGCAGATGGGAAGGATTATCTGGTATTAGGGAGCTATCAGGGAAGCTGACAGACAGTTCCGGCTGAAGTGACAACTGGTGGAAGCTAGAGCCCTGCGCCATCTCCCTGGTGGCAGCTTCAGCCCCAGAACACGAGACATTAGGTCTCTCTGCCCTGGCAGCTCCACTGGTCCCACCTCTGGCACTCTGTCCCAGCTTTTCCTGGTCTAGGGGCACCTGTGTCTGGGAGCAGAGGTGGGCCCACGAAGCATCCCCCATCCCCTAACTGGGTTCTGCCTCACCACACAGGCCCCGGCCCTGGGCCTCGCTGGCTTTGTTGGCCTCCAGGATCATGAGTCCTGAGCTGTGGAGCCACTGGATCTGGATGTGTGACGGCGTCCGGATCACATACATGTGGCCCGTGTCCTCAATTCTGAACCCATATCTGCTCATGGGGGGCCACACAGGCTGGGAATCCACGGTCACCTTGTGGGAAAGGGGTGTTTAATGTGAATACAGCTTGTCCATCCATCCATCCATCCATTTGTCCAACTAAGAGTTATTAAGCACCTATTACACGCCAGGCTCTGTTTCAGGCTCAGACAGCCAAGACACAACACAGCCCAAAGGTGGCAAGAAAGTCCTGAAAACATTTTTTATGAACACAAAATAATGAAACAAAAAAAAAAAATACAATGGCTGGAGGCAGGCTGAATCTCTATGTCCAAATTAACACAAATTCTGAGCCCTTCTAATCATTCCATTCTTTTCCTGATTCTGCTCAGATAATTTCTTCTGGGAGACCTTCCCTAAATCCCCAGCCTCTGGGTTGGGCACTCCTTCTCTGGGGTCTCCCCATCTTTGTGCTGAATGTGAAGACAGAATCCCTCAGAACAAAAGTGCAGAAGTGAGGTATTTTAGCCACAGTCATTTAAGGCCACTGTCTTTGGCCATGCTGAATACCTTCCCCTCTATCACCATTCTAACTTCCTTCCCATCACCATTCTAAGCTCCTTCTCCTGGTACACGTCCTTGCTTGATATTAGGGTGGTTACAAGTATTCTAATTAAAATAACTTCCAAATATAACTAATTTGGCATTATTTGTCTTTACGAGGGCCCTTCCCACTCCTGCCCCCAGGAATAAGCCTCAAGGCCCCTCCACCCCTGGACGCCCTGCCCTGCCTGAGGGCTGGCTCTTTGAGGCACTCACCTTCCGGTTGAAGCGGTCAATGATGACCTGGCGAGTCAAGTGCGTCACATTCAGCAATACCACACAGAACGGGGGCCAGTTCAGGTGCCCCTGCAGAGAGAGTCCAGCTCTCATCAGTCCTGCCTACTCATCCTGGTGACCAAATGTGACCACACTCTTCCCACCCTGTCCCTGCCCCCCACCTCCCAACAGCACGCCAGGAGCACCTATCAGGCTGTGCAGGTGATGCAATACCATGAAACACTTTTGGCTACACCTGACTTCATGCAAGTCCAGCCACAAAACCAACAAAAACAAAACAAAACAAAAACTGGCTCATGGCAACACCCTAGTAGGCGCTTCCCTGTAGTTGGCACCTTGATCAGGCCACATTTTGCAGTGACATCTCAGCTTCTCTTCACCTCAGTGCCATCTCAGTGCCATAGGCAGCTGGGACAAGCCGGGGATGGCGTGGGCCCCAGGAAAGGCCAGGGGAATGGCCCCTTTCCCCAGGTGCCCAGTCCAGGAGACCCCTGAGAGACAGAGGGAGTTTCCACATCTGTCCTCACCTCCAACACTCCTCAAAACTGCTCAATCTCCCCTCCAAACCTAGTCAAATCCCTAAGTGCTGGCAGGAAGGGAAGCAGTCACCAGGTTGGCACTTTTGCAGTCGAGGACATGGACGGTGACCATTTCATCAGGGCTCTGGCTGAGGATGTAGATGGCCTCCTTGAACAGGGCTGCATGGCTCCCATCAAAGGTCACAAAGCTCAGATCGGGGAAGATTGAGCATCGGCCTGGGGGTGGGGAGGGGCAGAGGACACGCAGAGTAAACAGATGCCTCCGAGGTGAATGCTGCTTAGATTCACAGGGCAGGTGCCCGGGCCTCTTCCTGGGTGACTCAGAGGCCCTGGGGGCTGGAGGGTCACATGGAGTAGGCATCATACAGAGATCAGAGGTCGCAAGTGTAGGAACTCTGCCAGGTCAGGGGTCACACTGAGACAGGAGGTCTAATGGGAGGGTTACCCTGAGGCTGCGGAGCACCCACGTCAGGGGCAGAGGTCACACTGGGGCAGGGGTCCGAGAAGGACATCAGAGGCTCCCGTGGACCCCAGGACTCACAGGCACACTCCCAGAAGGGGCAGCAGCGGTCCCCACCCACTCTCACTGCAAGGCCCAGGACCCCACAGCGAAGGGGCGTGACGTCCTGGGGACAATTCTGGGACTGGTTCACACGGATCAGCTGGCCCTCCAGGCAGATGTGGCGGACGCAGTCCTCCTCTGCAATTGGCTGGGGCACAGGATGGGGGAGCAGCATGAGAGCCTGCCCTGGGGCTACAGCCACTTACTCCTGCTCCACCCACCTCACTGGGAGGGCACAAGATCCTTTGGGAGGCATACTTTAGCAAAAGGGGACCCTGGGGTAAAATTATGAGGGGATGGCACCCTCACTTTGCCACCACCCAACATGCCATCGGGGCCTGGGGCTGGGCTGAGTGGGATTGAGGGTCAGGGGGCTGACTTCTCGAGACCTCTGCATATCTGCCTGGCCTGTGCTGAGAGCCCCAGGTACACAGACACTCAGACTCACAGAAACCCAAACTCCCCCCCCACACACACACACACATGTGCGCACACACACACACGCGCACGCACACACTCACAAATGCACAGACACACATGATCTCTTAACATCATGCATCACACACACAGAGATATCTGCGTGCTCACATGTGAACACAAACATGTGCACACCCAGTCCCATGCAGGTACCCAGATACAAACATGTACACACTGGCACACCCACGTTGTCACACACTTGTTATCACACTAAGCCATCCAATCAGCCCCTGGGGCCCTAATGGTATGGTATCAGGGGGCTACAGGAGCCTGGGGAATTTCTCAGGCTCCAGAGGCTTGGGGCAGGGGTAAGGACAGTGACTAAACTCCATCTTGTCGCCTGACAACTGGTTAAAAAGCTGCACCAGCCCTTGTCCCTTGCCTAGGAACGTGTGTGGTGGTATCCAGGCACAGTGGCACAGGGAGAGGGAAAGCATGGAGGGTCTACATACAGGAGGCCAGAACTCTGGCAAGTCACTCACAACACACAGGGCAGATGCATTGGCTTCAGCGGTGGTTGCCAAGGCCTCGGCTGAAGGCTGTGAGATGCTTGGGACTGCGGCCGAGCGCCCAGACTGCACGGTGGTGGCCTCTCTCACAGGCTCTGCTGGGGGCTGAGGTCCTGCTGAGGTTCCATGGGCCTCGGCCAACTGAGGGAGCAGCACCAGTGAACTCTCTCGGGAGGCAGTCCTGGCAGAGACAGGGCTCAGGGGATAGGATGTGGGCACTGGTGGCACTGTGCCGACCCAGGGGCTCTCGGCCTTAGTCACCAAGGTAGCGAGAGTATGGGTCACAGCAGGCGTGAGCTCTGTGGGCCTCCCCTGGGCAGAGCCCTGTAACAAGGGGGGCAGAGACACTTGCTTGGACAGGATGGCCATCTTCTCTGTAGTGCTCTTTCGTGGGGCAACGGATACTGTGGAGGCCACCCCCTCAGCCACGGCCACAACTCCAGAGGTTGGCAATGTGGTTCCCAGAAGCAGGCTTGGAGCTGTGCCGGTTGCCTGAGGGCCTGTGTGACTGGGAGGGTGCACCTGGGCCACGACAGCTGGGGTGAGAGGCAGGGCTGGACGGAGTGTCTGAGCAGATGCAGTCATGGCCGTGGCAAGAGATGTGGCCTGTTGCTGGAGTGGAGGGGTGATGACAGAGCCCTTGGGGCCAGGCGTGGCCACTGGGGCAGACGTGCCCACTTTGGCCAGAGGCAGGCTGGTGTCAGGAGGCAGACCAGAGAGGAGCTGTGATGGCCGAGTTGACTCCAGAGACATGAAGGGCGTGGCCGCCAGCCCGCGAGCAACTGTGGACAAGCTGGTGGTAGCTGGAGACCTGGCAGCTGTGGTGGTGTGCCCGGTGGGGTGGGGCATGGCAGTGGGGAGCGGGCCAGGAAGTGGAGAAGGAGGCAGGCTCGTGGGCCGGCTGGGCCCAGGCTGGACCTTCTCTGTGGATGGCACCATCTCCATGCCCTCTGTCACCATGGGACTGACAGGAACCTGCTCTACTGCTGTTCTAGCCTCAGTTGTGGGGCTGCTTGGGCTGGACATGCCATGAGCCTGTATGGGTTCAGGGATCCCTGTCCTGGTCGTGACCTTCGTCGTTATTGCAGGTGTCATCAAAGCCTCATGGGATTCGGAGGAAGCGGGGAGCCTGGAGGTCACTGCAGGAGAAGCCTCAGGCCTGGAGGGGGCGCTTGCAGGCGATTCCAGGCCTGGGGAGGCCTGTAAGGGTGTTGTCTTAACAGGCACGGAGTCAGGGCCTGGCACTGTCACCGCTTTGGTCATGAGTGGGAAGCGAGGTACCGGGGGTGACTGGGAGGAGACTGTGATGTTGGGACTTCCTGCAAAGGTCACCGGTACCCTGGTCGTCTGCATGGCACCCAACCCCATGCCAGGCATAGGCACCTGCTGTGAAAGAGGGCGAGACGAGGACCCTGGTGTCTGGGGGGTAGTCAGTTGGCTGGCAGCCACTCCCTTGCTGGCCGGGGTCTGTGTGGGGTACTCAGGGAGGTTAGATGTAGTGACCCCCAGCGGCTGCTGCAGTGTGGCCTGGGAGGGGCCTGGAGGCAGCGTTGGCCCCTCAGTGGCTGCCATGGATGGGTTCAGGGACGTGGTGAGTGGGAAGGCTGGGGTGAGTGCTGGCCTGTAGGAGGGAACCCCAGGAGTGTCCTGTGGAAACTGTAGCTCCTGGTCACTGGGGGTGGGCAGCACTTGACTGGGAGGCAGGGTCTCATTGCCAAGGGCCTCTGTAGGAACCAAAACCGCTGGCTCCACACCTGGCAGGTGAGAGAAGAGGCTCAGATGACAGGCTAACTACTGCCCCAGGGCTCACCACTGGGCAGGGCTGTGAGGCTTCCAGACCGGCACCCCAGTCAAGCCTGACCGACCCACAGCCTCTGTCACACAGATGACTCAGAGAAGTCAAAGGGTCTGGACCCGGCCCCATATTTCAAACCCTGAGCCCAGAGCCCAGGAACCTCAGGTCTAAGTCTGGTTGCACCAAATTCTCACCATGTGACCCCAAGCCAGTCCCTTCCCTACTCGGCCTCAGTTTTCATCTCTGTAAAACAGGGAGAATGGACTGGATGAGGTCTCCTACTCTATGGTATTCTCCTTCGGGAGGTCCCTATGCTGACCTTGCCTCTCCAGGGACCTGGGGGCTCTGGGCATAACAGGTCCATGAGACCCAGGGGATTTACAGCAAATCTGAGGGAGGGATGAGAAAGCCAGGCCACTCACAGTCTTCCAAGTAGACACATCTCTGTGTGACTTCATCCAGGACCTTGGGGGTGGGGCATGCAGGCACGCAGCCTTCTACCCTGAGGACAGAGCGGCGAGCAAGTTAGTAATCTGGAATATGGGGAGGGTCTCCTCTATTCACTTGGATTGAGCATAGGCCTCATCCTTTTTTTATGACACCTGTCTGTGTGTTGTTATTAGGTACATGCTCACATGAGCCTCCGTAAGCTGTCACAAGTGTACAGGAGCACACATACCCAAACATGCATGCCGCAACTCCTGCCCTCAGACCGAGAGGCAAACACACAAAAATAAGGTCCGGCTGTGCACACACCGTGCACACACTTGCACATGCTCGCATGTGCTTCCACTTAGGCACATTCTCACACACCCCCTACACACTTGCAGGACTCAAAAATATTCACACAGACGTATATATACACCCACACAGACTGCTATGAACATCAGTGTGTACACACTCATGCACACAGCTGCACCAACACCCCAATGCATGCAGCAGCTCATACACATGTACATATGTACAGCTGTACAAGCCCAGGCACACCTGTATACACACACTAACAGACACAGGGCTCGGCTATATGTACATCGTGTACAAACTGATACTCACATATGCCCATAGGAGGCATGTTCACCCTGGTACACACCCCCCCATACACACAGCACACAAAACATGCATATACAAGTATATGTGAGTACACACACGCCCAGTACACACTCACACTTCTGCCTACAGACTACATACGAGCCCATTCCCACACATGTATGCTCAAATATGCTAATGCTCACACCTTGACCACTTGACTCCATGCCATCTCACCTGGGCACATCCTGGCAGCTGGCTGCCTGTGGATCCCGGCAGGTTTGGAAGCAGGGGCTGGCACAGGCATCATAGCGCCACTCGCAGATGGGGTAGGCAGTCCCCGATGACTTGGCATCTGGAAAGGCGACCCACCCCAGAGTTCCAAGACTAAGTGAGCCTGGGCACCAGCCCCAGGCCACGTGCCACAGCACAGAGGATGTCCAGCTCAGCCCATGCCCACCCAGCCCCATGGAAGAGACAAATGGACTCATGCAGGAAAAGTGAAGACAAAGATAATAAAAGCCAACCTCAGGGGACGCTGCATCTTTGAGAGTTGGTGTCGGTGCTTGGAGGATCCTTGGGATGGGGCTCAGGGAACTTGGTGTAGGGGCTGAGGATGGGGGTGCTATGGAGTGGGCAGTTGGAGTTGGGCTTTGAGAGGTGGCCAAAGAGGAGGCTGGGGCTTCTGATCTCTCCATAAGCTGCTTGTCGCCCTGCCTCTCTGGGACCTTGGTGGTCAGGCTTGCCCAGAACCCCAGGACACAGTTCCTTCCTCTTTGCCCTGCCTCTGGCTGGGCCACTGCAGACCTCCATGGAGGCAAGAGGTTTTCCCTTGAGGGGTAGGGGAGACGTTAGGGGAATCCCTTCCCCTCTCAGCCCAAGACCCTGTGGGGCATCTGGCCCCAGACAGGGTAGAGGGCTGTTCTTCACAAGCCCTACCCTCTCTGTTCCCCGGGGGCCTCCCTGAAGCAGCCTCCTTGTAAACCAGTCTCGGGACCCGGAGGGTACAGTTTTTCTGAGCAATGTGCCTGTTGCCCTGAGTAACTTGGGCTACTGCTACTAATAACAACAGCTAACTCTTAAATAGCACCAAGCACGACACTCAACATTTCATAAGCATTTACTCATTAATCCTCTCAAGGACCTTATGAAGTAGCATCATTATTATTCCCATTTTATGGATGAAGACACTGAGGTACAGCAGATGCTGGGAAAATGAAACTCTCCCAGAGGAGAGGTCCTCAGAAAAGGCCCTGTGGCCAGTGCCTTGATAAGTGAGGGATCCTCATGGAAAGTCGATAGCCTGTGGGGAGCCTTGAGGCAGACAAGAACCCAGACCTCTCTGGCACAAGTGACGGGGTCTCTGAAACCGTGTCCTGAGCAGGGAGGCGTGGACAGGACCCACAGTGGGCTGGAGGGGGCAGCCCCACCCCAGCAACCCCTTCCTGACTTCCTAGTCCCCACACTGCTGCCGACTGTGAAGAATCCTGCTTTTCCAAGATCCTTGAGACCAGAACCGAGAACTTACGTTTGGGGAGAACCGTCTATGAGCCAGGCCCAGAGCAAAGCCCATGAGAGGCACCGATCCTCACAATAACCTTCGGAGGCAAAATCCCCATTGTTCAGGCAAAGAAAGACTCAGGGGAACAGGGGTTCTCCTCCAAGTGCCAAGGACCGGGGTCAGGATTCAAACCAAGGCTGCCTGGCTTCAGAGCCTGGGCACATTCCACTCTGCCTCGGTGTCTTCCAGAAAGGGACACAGTCCTGCCATCATAGCCAGTGATGAACCTGTTCATTGGCGGACTACATAGATGACCCCTGAATGTAGGAATGAGCTGGCCCAGCCCTGATTTGTGTGTGTGTGGTGGTGGTGGTGGTGGTGGGGGTGATAAATGAAAAGCCTGGCTGGAGATTCTTTTACATACATGTGAATCCATTCATACAGCACGAGGTGCCCTCACAGGCACGAACATACATGTGCACATGTAGGACGGAAAGGCCAGCCTGGGGCAGCAAAGAAACGGTGATCGCTTCCTCCAGGGTTTAGGCAGAGAACAAACAGTTTTGGGGTAGACACACCAGGCAGCAGGATGGCAAAGCCCTGGGACCCTTTCCAGCCTCAGCTGGAAAGGACGTGGTGTTGCCCCATCACTGCCCAGGGTCCTGAGCCTCCATGGGGGAGAGGGGGAAGCTATTGGTTCACAGGGAAGGTATGTGACCCATCAGCAAGAAACCTGAGCTAGCGGGCTACGCAAGCAGTGGCCACGATCACTTTCCCTTCATTTCCGCAAAGGCCACCCTATTTTTAGACTGTGTAATTGGCCTGTGGGAGTAAACAAGACCCAGGAGGCTGCCTGGGCCCCAAGCCATACTGTCCATAGCTCCCTCAGCCCCCAAACATGGAGGCCAGGCCACCTTCCATCTCAGGGGTGGCACCCCTGTGCCTTCCTGTGCCCAGAGAGTGATGACTCTGCCTCTTGGAGGCAATTGGAAGGGTGAGTGGGGAGACGGAAGGAAGGCCAGCTGAGGGAGGGGCTGCGGGGCCAAGGGTGGCGGCAGGGTAGACACCTACCCAGAAGGCGGAAGAGCGTGCCCCAGCGGAACATCTCCGTGTGTTCGTATGGCCGCAGGGCCAGCATGGGGCCCGACACATAAAGGAAGGACCCAGGCTCTGCCAGGGACTCCAGGGCCACCAGGCCTGTCCGCCATGTCCCCTGATGCAGCACAAAGGAGGCCTGGCGGTGGAAGGCATCGCTGCCCTGCCACTTGGCCAGCTCCAGAGACCCATTGGCTGTGATGTGGAGGAAGAAGTTGGGTCTGTCCGCTGCCTCCAGGGATACGACATCTGGGTCTGCAAAGAGCCACATGGGTAAGGTCAGTGCAGAGAGGGGTGCAGACACCTGGCGACACAGGAGGGCAACACACTCTGTGGATGAGCTGGGCCCCGCTCCTCCACACCTGCCCCCTTCCCCTCGGCCCACCTAGTTCTGCCTGCGGGCCGCCCCTCGGTGCACACCTCTGTGGCAAGGTGGAGGGTTAGAACAGCCACCACCTGCCAAACCTTGAAGAGGTAACTGAACTCCCTCCCTCCCTCTCTTCCTGCCTTCCACAAACATTTTTTTTTTTTTAGCTGAACCATCCTGCCACCTGTTGGCAGCTCAGCGGCAGCTGGGGCCGGGCATCGAACTGCTGTTGCTCAGAGCTCACACTCTTGAGCGAGCTCTTAACCAACTGAGCCACTCGGCCGGCCCCCCACAAACATTTTTTGAAGACCCGCTGTGTGCCAGATGGAATCCCAGATGTCAGGGATGCAGCATGGGGCAGGGCAGACAGAAACAGCCACGCTGGTGGAGCTCATGTTCCATTGGTCGGCATGGACAAGCTGCGCCTGGTGATTTGCTAGGTTTCATGACCCCAGCTTGGTCCTGCTCCTCACAGAATCCCACCGCGTCAGAGCTGGTGGACCTGGGGGACACTGAGCCCAACCCACAGATGGGAAAACAGTGTCTCAGGGAAGGGAAGAGGTTTGCCCAGAGCCCCAGAGCCTGTCTCTCCTGACCTTTCTCCTATACCCACAAGGGCGCACTTGTAGAGTAGGGATCACTGCTGGGTCCATATTCCCCCGTCCCCATCAAGGACATTCTCTGCTCTCCATTTCTTCCCATCACAATTTTTCCCATCCTTCAAGCGACACCTCCTCCATGCAGCCACCCCAGATCCCACCTGAAAGGCACTTTCTCTCATGCTGTCCAGTACTCTGGACACAGTACAAAGAAAGGAGCCCAGGATGGGGTGGGGGTGGGAACCTGGGTCCTCACCCTGCCCCCAGTTGCCCATGAAACCCAGCCTGACTGAGATGGAGGCTGAACTCTGGGGTCCTGTCCACAGCGATGTTTTCCAAGGGTGCGATGCTCTGGAGTTCTGCTAAACATGCCCATAAAACCAATGGAAAATCGACACTTCCTCTGGATTAGACCTTACTCACTGCACTAAAATACTGAATGGGCAACAGAAAATTCCCACTGAGCAATCGGCGTGTTGCATCTGGGAGATTGTAACACACCCTTCTTCATGCAGGACCACACAGATCTAGGGATCAGCAATGTCTAGGGAGGCAGTGTCCTTTTGGGGGATGGTGGGGTGCTTCTGGCCCTCCAGTGGTGCCTGGCTCCTCACTCCCAGGTCTCCCTGTGCACAGACATGATTCCTCCTGGCACTTCCTACTGTACCCCTGGTTCACACCGCCACAAACACCCCCCATAGCTGGGGACGCTTGCTGTGCCTGGTGCCGGGCAGGAGCTGGGGTGTTCCTCCCCTCCTTAAAGCCCCTCCATGGCTCCCTACTATACTCAATATAACGATCCAGCTCCTGAGCTTGGCTTACTAGTCCCTTCCTGACTCCTTCTCATCCCTCAGGGGAACATCCCTTATTTTAAGAACCCTCTCCTGACTCCCCAGGACTGAGTCAGAGGCTCCTCCCAAGTGCTACCACAGGCGCCATGCATGCCTTTGACCATGGCTGTCTCCCGGATGCAACTATGGACTTCTGGTGGGCAGGGATAGTGTCTCTTACATCCCTGATATCCCCAGGGCCAAGCCCTGTGCCTGGCATGGGACTAGGACTCAATGAAAGGGAGGGAGGCAAGGGACAGGCAGAGAGAGACGGGGGGAAGGGGGCAGGGGGAACGAAGGGAGGTAGATCCTCAAAACTAGACAAATGGCAAAACTAGACAAAACTAGACCCTGAGAATCTGAGAACTTCAATTCTTAGATCGGGATGAATTCTCTGAGAAGCGTTTTGGCCCAACGTTCCACTGGATGCTGAGACTGGCTGCATGGCCCGTCCCTGTCATTAGGGAGATACTGACTAGATGGGCCCAGCTGGATCTTGGGGGGAGACACCCCGGTCACAGTGAGCCACACAATGTGGGACACACAAACGGCCGCAGAAGAGAAGGCTTCCTGGCACTCGAGAACTGAGGCCTTGGCCCAAGGGCCCAGCACAAATACCACTCAGGGGTCACTCCCCTCTGGGCAGGGTTCTGCCACCCCTCAAGTGCTACTGAACTCTAGAGAAAGGACAAAGCCCACTAAAGTCAAGCCCTTCAGGTGTGCTGGTCGTCTGCGAGCCAGGGGGGTATGGTTGGTTCCAGGGGGGCTCCTGTCTGTGTAACCCACTAGCCGAGAACTAAGGATCATCACCTTAGCACATCGAGAACCCACTCCCTAGTCATAGGAAGGAGCCGTGAATAGATGAGCCAGCTCCCCCTGCAAGGGCATTTAAAGTCTATACAGTCTTAAAAATGGAGGCCCGAGGAGGAGGAAGAAGGGAAGGTGGAGGAGGGCGAGGAAGTAGCGACTGTTATCACGCGGCTTTTCTGGAACACAGCTATTGTGTAAAGTTAGGTACAAAGGTACGTTGGGACCTTGGCCTCCCTGGTTTTTTCAGAAGAAGATGGGACATATGTCTCTTGAAAAAGGCCAAGAGGCTGACCCCCAAACCCTGTCTCAGCTGGGAAAGGGGTGCCTCTTGGAGCCCCACATTTCTCCAGCCACTGACAACTGCCTCCCTCCACCAAGGGCTGGAGTGAGGCCAGGGGCGGGCCTTACCGTGGGCCTTGGCCTTGTACAGTGCAGCCGTCAGCAGGAAGTTCACAATGTCCCCCGGCATCACGTCTTCTGCACGCGCGAGGACCATGGCACCGCCTGCCGCCTGCATGGACACCAGGGTACTGCCAGCTGCCTGGCTGGCCAGCTGGTAGGGGCCCTTACCTAGTGCTAAAGAGAAAGGGCCCAGTCGTAAGGCCTGCCTCCTTGGGCCTCTGCCCACCTCCCATCCCTACCTGCCTACCCCTGCCAGAGGTAGGGCAGAGGGAGGGTGCCAAGGAGGTGCTCGTGGTGACTTTCCTCACCCCATGCCCCAGGGACCTTGAGTTCCATGAGAAGGAAAGACAAGAACCCCAGGCTTCCAGCCCCCCTAACAGGGACTGACTCTCTGCACAGCACCTGAATCATTTCACAGGAAGCCTGGGAACAAGGCCACCCGTGGGGGCATCTGGGCCCCCAAAGTCTCTCTGTGGGCCTGTCCCACTGCCTGAGACTCTGCCATTGCAGCCACTGCTATGTTCTGAGTCTCTACCGGGAGGAGATATCAGACTTGGTCTCTGCCCACCCATGGCCTGAGGGATGAAGGCCAGGGAGGCTTAGGCTCAACATTAGTGTTTCCTTCTTTTAAACATCTGTGACTTTTGTGTCTCTTGGGCTCGTGTGGTTGTCAGTACAAGTTGGTTGCCTAGACAACTGTTAACAGCCTCTAACTGACTCCCTGCCCCTGGTGTGCTCTTACCCCCAGTGCCTCCTCCCCACAGGTGCCTGCGTCATCTTCCTAGCCACACTCCCTGCTGGGACTCATCGGTGGCTCCCCACTGCCCCCAGGATAGAATCCAAGAGCCTAGCTTGAATTCAGGGGCCCTTCCTGCCCCAACCCCTGCCTACTTCCCCACCTCCCCACACCCTTGCCCCTACCACCCTGAACTTCCCTCGCTCTTCCTTGAAGGATCTGTGCTGTGTCCTATCGTGTCTCCACTCACGCTAACCCTCCCACTCAGTCTTCCCATTTTGCGTCTGGCAAACGCCTACTCGATCTCTGGGACCTAGCTCAAATGTCACCTCCTTGGTGAAGCTGTCCCTGCACCCTCCCCTGCCACACACAAACATCACCCATCCTCCTCTGCACTTCACCAGCCCTTGGAGCACAGCACACACGGGTCACAGCTCTTACGATGGATCTCAGTCAGGGGTTCATGTTAGTCTCCCCCACTAGACAAAAGACAGGCAGTCCTGTGCTGGCAAATAGTTCACAATCAGCACTCAAAACCCAACCAAACAAAGAAGACCAACTTGTAGTGTTTGCTGATTTCCACGGTGTAAATGCTCCCACCCGTGGTCATTTTCAAACTACCAACTGAATGTGGCTCTAGAGAGCCAGCGTGGGCTGGCTCCGGCACACACTGGGACAGCTCTCGGTGACCACTGACTCTCCAGCACCTGGCAAGGGCCTGGACCACAGAAAATGTTGGTAGAAGAGCAGAGTGAAGAATGGATGGGTGGGTGGGTGGAGGATGCTAGAAGCAGCTTGTCCTTTGCCGGTGACTGCCACACAAAATGTCACAGAAAGGAGAAAATCCTGCCGAGCTGCCTTGCTGAAATGTCTTGCCTGATGTCAGACAGACCCTGCCTGTCCTAGGGACCAACATTCTCCAGTTACAGATTTATTCTCTAGGGGATAAAAGTTTTTGGCCATCAGGAGCCCCCAGGGACTGACATAGCTGTGAATGATGCTATACCCCGGTCCAGCCCTCACCTCTCAGAGCCCCTAACTGGTATCCTCGTCTCTAGATGGTACCCTATCATTTCACCCTTATACACTTTCCAGGGGGATGTTTCTCAAACCCAAATCTGATAATGCAGATAACTAGATGAGAGGACAAAGCCCTAGGCCCATACCCACATAGGCCTGCTCCTAGCAGGGTAGTACCAGGAATAGGGGCGGAGGACTTGGAAGTCAGAAGTGAATAACACCAAGGACATGATGATGAGCATCTGACTCTGCCAAGGCCTGACCCTGGCCCAAATGGACAGAGATTAGTGCTAAAAACTACTCCTGGGCAGCCCTTCCCCTACTGCCCACCTGACCCCAGTGATTAAATTGACCAATTAGCTCTAACACTGGACATTAACCTCCCTGGGGTCTTTCGTCACAACCTGTGTTTTCATCCTAGTTAATGCAGAGGTGGGAGTATATCCTGGTACCTTGCAGCCTCGACTAAATTTGATGATGAAATCTGACAGCTGAGCCAGACTATAGGTTTTGCCCTAGCCAACCTCAGGAAGAGCAGTGTGCAGCTGCTATTGCCAATTCAAAACTTCAGGAAACCCAAGACGACATCCCGTGGGTCTGATGAGCTAGAGTATAAAGGCTGTGGGATGGCACATTGGTGCAAATGGGGTTTTTCTTCCTGGTGAAGCTGCCCTGGGTGAGCACAATCCCTGGGAAGCTGGCCTGGCCTGTGCCGGACAGAGGCTGCAGGAGCTCCTAGGGACAGCTCTGCTGCACCCCTGGGCCCTGCATGGTTAGGGCTCTTTCTGTATGATGGGGTTCCTCCCTGCCCCATGTCATGGCTCACCCAGGGCCAGCAAGGCCTCAGCATGGCTGATGTTACTGTGGCACCAGGACAGGGCTGGCAGGGCCCCCAGCCCCCAAGGCTCCACTTGGGAAGGATGGGCTTACCTTTGTTAAAGAAGTCACAGTCGTATGCTGAAAGAGAGAGAACAGAGACCGCTTGAGAAGTCTGGAACCGACAGATAGCCCCTAGCATCCCAGTTTTCCTTCCCCAAGGGCCAGGCCTGGCCTGCCTCCCAAACTCCAAGATTCAGGCATGGTCATTGGATTCAGATGTCATACGGCACAGGAAATACAATGGCTCCCCACTGTGCCCCCAGCACAAAGCTGAAAGCCTGGCCCAGCGTAGGCACTCACCATGTAGCGAATGAATGAATGAATGAATGAATGAATGAATGAATGAATGAATTTTGGGCAGAAGGATGTGTTTTGTGTGTTCCTGAAGGGCAAAATTAGAATCAAGGGATGGAAGTTCCAATCAGAAATGTTGCGGAAGGTCCTGGAGGAATGCAAGCACAAGATAGAAGTCGGTTTTCCAAGAGCCTTGGTAGGGAAGGGACTAGGTGCTTCCAGGATTCAAGGCTTTTTCAGGCCGCTGCATGCAGTTTCCAGCAAGCTGTGACAAGCTCCCACAAGCGTGTGCTCAGCTCGCTCTCTAGTGGCCAAGTTTAGCAACACAGCCTGCTCCCCTAGCGCCTCAGCCAAGGAGTCCTCAGGTCAGTTTATTGGGGTAAGCTGGGGACTTTGAGGGGGCATCCAAATCCAGGAGCAAGGCCATGAGGAGCCAGGTGGGCAGACCTGGGATAAAGGCTGAGGAGGGGCCTCTCCATTCATAGGCATGGTTTGAAGAGATCCATTAACTCCGCCCCACGCCCAAAACTCCATGATCAGCACTATTCCTTTGCATTTGACATCACCCTCTGGAAAGCGCACTAGGAAGATTGACCCACTGTGTGGCTATGCGCAAGTACCTGCTTCTTCTCGCCTTTGGACTCAGAAGACTGAACTGGAAAATTAGAAGATCTCTGAGTCTCTGGTTTCAAGTGTGTACCAGGTTAATGGGAGGCAGCCCAGAAGAGTCGCCAAGAGCCAGTTCCCTAGAGTCAGACCTCGGTTAATCTCATCTCGCTCATTCATCAGCTGTGCATACTGGGACAAGTTGCTCAACCTCTCTGAAATTTAGCGCCTTCCTCTATAAGATGGGACCACCGCTAGTATCTGCCCCACAGACTTGCAAGGCCTGGACTAGGGTAAGGAAAGTGCTCACTTCAGGTGCAAAATTTAAGGGGGCATCAAGAATCTCAGTAATCAACATATATAATATTTTAATTCAATACTTTTTAAATTTCAAAATTAAGGCAAAATATCATGAGGAATGAAATATCAAAACTTAAAGACAGGATCAGTGACAGCAGCTTGCCAAGCCATATTGGAACCTGAGGCGAAAGGAAAAATCAGTAATATTGACCCTGTCATACTTAAGACTTTGATAGTTTGTTCGTCAAAGCTACTTTTGCATTCATTTTGAGTTTTGAAAGATACTGCCTTGAACTATGACTTATGGTGACTACTGATCGTTTTTGTGCCCTGTTAAATCTTGGACCCAAGTGAGTACCTCACTTGCCTCCCCCTCATCCTGACCCTGGATATAAATGAGTTAATGCACAGAAGGCACAGGGCCTGGCACACCGTAGGTTCTCACTAACTGTGTGTTCCCTTCTCCCTTCCGGAAGGATTTTTATCAGAGAAGTAGAGAGAGAAGCAGACTGCATGAGGACCTAGGGCATCTGTGGTGGAAGGGTCTCAGGGGGAAACGGGCAGAAAAAAAGGAGAGCAAAGGCAAACTCTGCTCCACCTTCTTCCTAGGTCACCCTGTCTAGAGCCCCCAGGGCTCAGGACATGCCAGCACCCATGTCCCCATGAAAAATGATAGCACCTTAGCAATAGCATAGAGCACTGTGCCAAGCCCTGTACATGCGTTATCTCATTTAAATCTCACAGCACCCCTGCAAGGTAGATACGGTTCTCCTAACCCTCAATTACCACTCAGATGGAAGCAGCGTGCCCCAGGTTACCCTACTTGGTGGAGCTTGGGTCTGAACCCAGACAGTCTGAACCCCAGAACCTGTGTTAATACCCACTGCACACCAAAGTGAGGCAGGCTTGCACCAGGAAGATCATGGATGTGCAGGGAAAAAATAAGAATCAATTAATTAATAATTTAAATTTCTATGTTTTATTTCATATTTTAAGAATTTACTTTTGTGTCTGTTTTGTGATATACACTTATACTACTACTAGCATTTATGTACATGTATTTATGTATGCATATGTACATATGTGTGCTTGAAATATTTTTACTTGATAAGAGTATGCAACCAAAAGCATTTGCAGACCATCATGGCTCTAAATATACTGATAGCACGTCTCCGCTGACAAAGGGCTTTGACATTCACTCTCCTGTTTGATCTTCACAATACACCTGGTGGGGCAGGTCTATTCCTATTTTTCAGTTGAGAAAACTGAGCCCCAGAGAGGCTGAGTGACTGGTCTGAGGTCACACAGCTCACACATGGCAGCGCTGGGTCTGGAACCCAGGGCTCCTGACTCCTCTAGCAAAGTGGTTAAGAGGACAGGTTCGTAGCCAGACTCTCTGGGCATGAGCCCTGCCTCTACCACTCACCTGTGTGACCTTGAGTAGGTTACTTACTCTCTCTCTAACCTGTTTCTCCAACTGTAAAATAGGAATAAACAGTCCTACTTCACAGGGTAGTTGTAAGAATTCAATGAACGATACACACAGAGCAGTTGATGCCGGGCACATAGGAAGTAAGCAGTAAATGCTAGCTAGCCAGAGTGACGGCACCCCACAGGCCTGCCCATAGAGGGCTCCTCTCTGCCCCTTGGATGGTTGGTCTAGAAGACACTTACGGCAGAGGCGTGGTGTCCTCCAGTCGATGGCCACCCCATGCTGGCAGCACTGGTGGGCATAGGCGGACACACTGGCACAAAAACACTCACAGTCACCGCCTCGGCTGCACCCACATGTGTCTGTCAGGCAGTTTGAGTAAAACCAAGTGACATCGACCTATAAGAGGTCAGAAGTCAGAGGTCAGAGGACTGATCCTGAAGGTTAGTCTTGAGGCTTCCTGGCTGATGCCACTCGGCCTCAGGGAGCAGCAGGAACATGAAGGGACGACAGGACGGGGCGAGCTGCCCGTGTGGGGTCCGGGACCTAGGCTATTGGATCCAGGAACTGAAGGTGTGGCTGAGATACAGACATGGGGTATGTATTGCCAGCCAGGGCTAGATGACCAAGACAATCTGACAGCAGCCTTTGAGTCCCAGGAGGGTGCCAGCTATCTTCTGTCTCCACTGAAGGCAGAACAGGCAGCAGGCCGATGCCACAGCATGAGGGGCTTGGGATCACTAACTCAGAAGAAACTACTGACCAGGAGGAAAAGCCAGGTTGAGACAGGCTCAAAAGGGCACAGAAGCTGTGCTTGGCTGTGTGTCCTGGCTCGTCTGGGGAAACAGGACAGTCTCATCGAAGCATGCTGGAGGCAGAGGAATGGCAGAGATGGGTCTCCCTTCTAGACCTGAGGTGTCCCTCCCAGGCATGGTGGGGAGGCGGGTCTGAGAGCAGAGGGGATCCTGGGGAGCAGGGAGGGGGCTTAGGAGCGGCTGAGGTTGGGGTTCACTCACCACAGGGTGGCAGGTCTCAAAGACTTCACTGAGCAGGATGCTGCACTCCTTTTTGGCAAATGGTTCTCGGAGAGGATTCAGGACACACGTGTCCTGGGGATCAAGGCTGTCTGGACACTGAGGGGCAAAGGCAGGGCTGTCAACCTCCCTACCCACCAAATGCCTGTTGCCTGATGCGGTGGACAGGCTCTTAGAGTGGCCCCGTTCCCCACCTCTGGTGTCCACGTCCTTGTATAATCCCCTCAACGTGTGTGTGTGTGGGAGGGGGGCACTTAGGACTTGCTTTAAGCCTACAGAAGACGGCAAAGGTGATGAAGGGACATGGGTGTGTGTATGTGATCGCATGATTACGTTACAGAATTATTATAGCAGAGCCCATTTTGCTGCAGTCTCTCCCTTGCTGGCTGTGAGGACGCAAGCAGACATGTTGGGGAAACTCACATGTCAGGGACAGTAGGTAGTCTCTAGAAGCTGAGGGTCGTCTCTGGCTAACAGCCAGCAAAAAACCCCCGGATGCTTTCAGTTCTACTGCCGCAAGGAACTGAATGCTGCCATCACAGCCAGTGAGGAAGCAAGTCCCTCCCCAGCTGACGCTTCAGGTCAAAGTCCAGCCTTGGCTGACAGCTTGGCTGCCGCCTGTGGTACCCGAAGCAGAGGACGGGGTCACATCGTGCCCTGACTCCTGACCCACAGAAAATGCGGGATAGTAATACATGTGGGTGGTTGAGTGCGGCTGAGTCTGTGGTAACGCCGCTACACAGCTACAGGTAATGAATATGGATTTCCCTGATGTCTGCTGACCCTCCTGCCTCAGGCCTGTATTTTCACGAGTCCCCCAGGGTATGCCCACGGGGATTAGTGAGAGAGAAACATGGGGGCCGGGGGCGGGAGGCGGGCAGCAATAAAGGTGTCAACCACTCAGCCTCTCTAGAATGGGATGGGTTAGAACACATTTTTCCAAGGCCGTGAGAACAGCCTTATCCCTCCATGACTGACAGCTCCCCGACTCCAGTCTGCATAGGCTTATCTCAATCTACTCCCCAACAGAGAATCAGGGACCCCAGATCACTCAGTCCAGGAAAGCCACTCATATCACCACTCTCCGCTGCTGTGCCCATGGCAGACATAACTCATCACCCACAGATTTCCTTCCAGCTGAGCTGGACGCAAGTCATAGATATTTCTCAACCCAGTTTCCCAGGCAGCCTCTTTTGACGGGTCAGAGTTGTCACATGAGGTGAAATCTATTCACCATCCCTCTCCTGGAACAGTTCCTTCACTTCACAGAGAACCAGAGGAGATAGGACTCACTCAAGGTCACCCCACAAATTACTGGATTATCCAAGATAAGAATCCAGGTCTTCTGCTCTCAGTGCAGTGCTCACAACTTGGCAGACTCAGTCACACAATTTCCTAAACTTTTGGAACACCCCCTCCACCCCCCTTATTTCTGCCTCTGCTAATGTTGTCCTCCCTCTCAGAGGCCTTCTCTCTGATATATTCATCCTTCCAAATATGGCCTATTTTTTCAAGTATCACACTAGTCCCACCTCCTTCAGGAAGCCTTCTCTGATTGCTTCAACCCACATGGGTCTCTCTTGGTCTCTCCTCTGTGCCATACCTAGTGCCAGGCACTGGGGGCACAGAGACGGGTGAGATGGTCATGCTTCATCAAGCCTCACATTCCTGCAAGGTGGGCATCTCTCCTAGGACACAGACTTGTCTCCTTCCCACTCTTGCCCACCTCCCAAAGCCTAGTCCAGGGCAGGTAGGTGTGCAGCCCGATGAGTGAGACGGGACGGTGCATGTCCCCTGCACCACAGGACAGCCTAGAGCTGAGGATGCTAGCTCAGAGGATGAGAGAGCAGTTGCAGGAGCAGCCTCACACTAATGTCCCTCTTCCCTGACCTGGGCCACGTTTTCGCAGTTCAGGCCAGGGCCCGTCTGGGGGAAGCTTTACCTCGACTGCAGCCCAACTGCTGCCAAACTCCTGCGGGTTCGTTAACTCTAAGTTCTCCGGGGTCCTCATCTCATTGATGGTTTTTAAGTCAAAGTTCCCACAGAGTCCTGCCAAGTGGCCCTGAAAGAAGAGAGGACACCATGGTCAGTTGCAGGGTCCCTAGGGGTGAACCATTGGCAGAGGTGTCACCATGAGCCCATGAGTCTGTCGTGAACCCAGAAGCAACTACTGGCATCACAGCGTGAAGAGGAATAGGAGAAGGGTCAGAGGAGGAGGGGCACAAAGCGGGGTGGGAGGGGGTGGGATCGGACAGAGGCACGATGCTCCCAGCTCTTCCATGAGGGTGCAGCTCACCCAAAGACACCCAATGGCTTGGCTCAGCCCCAGGCAGGAGAAGAGGGTCCCGTGAGGGTCACTGCTCATGTGACTACCTGCCACTGTGGCCCAGCCTGGATGTGCACGGTGGTCCTCTGGTCCCATAAGAGGGTGATGTGCTCCCGTGGGAAATGCACCAGTGTGAAAAATCCTGCTCGCCAGGTGTGGACCTCCTGCTTCTCATCCAGGAAGCTTTCAGGACTCTAAAGGGACAGAGATGGGCATTCTGTTTTATTATTATTATTATTATTATTATTATTATTAGTTTCAGGTGTACAAAACAATGCAATAGTTATCCTTTTCACCCCTCACAAAGTGACAGCTCCCCCTCCCCCCATCCACTGCTCCCCACCCCGAATATCATACATATCTATTACCATTCCATTGACTCCATTCCCACACTATACTCCACGTCCCATGACTATATATGTATTAAATTATAGTTGACATATAATATTATTCAATGGCAGCTTCAGATGTACAGTGGAGTGGTCAGGCCTCTACACCGTCCATGAAGTGGTCTCCCTAACAAGACATGAAACCACGAAATGGTCATTCTTTTTTTTTTTTTTTAAAGATTTTTATTGGGGAATTGGGGGGATGGGAACAGTGCTGGGGAATTGGGGGAAGGGGAACAGACAAGTTGCTGTCCTTTTGTTCTTCAGTCTAGTTGTGGAGGACGTTGCTTCACTGGCCCAAGTTGGCACCATCATTGCGCTCTTCCCGGGTGAGGCAGATCAGTCGCCGGCTTCTGGACGGCCGCTCACTGAGGCTGCTGGCTGCTCACGCTGGCTGCTGGCTACATACGGTAGCCCATGGCAACCCACTGCCACAGGGGCTGCAGCCTACGCCATCGCGGGTGACTCACGGGCAGCCCAGCTCCAGGTTGAGCTGTTGTTCAGCATCTTAGCTGTAGAGGGCACTGTCACTGGTCCTCATATGTGGGATCCGAACCGGGGCCCTCTGGTGTTCCAAGCCAGCTCTTAACCAACGCGCCACTTGGCCGGCCCAAGATGGTGATTCTTGAGGCCAAGCGTCCCCAACAAACACTTGGGTTGGCTGGGCCTGGCTATAAGTCACTGCCAAGCCCCAGGACCTCACCAACTCCTCTGCCTCCCTCACACCCTGACATTGACCTCTGTCTTCCTAACCCTGGCCAGGGAATTCAATCTGGGCTGCGGACTCCATGGCTCCAAGAGAAACTGCTATGGTAAGGAAACCAGTCCTTAGCCCCCTTCTGCCCCTAGCCCCTGTTACCCTGCAAATTGTCTACACAACCTTCACCTCTACTGGGCCTTACGGGATTTCCTGAGTCGTCATCAAAGATGATGAGTGAGTTCCCAACATGGATGGAAATAAATTTCCTGCAGATGATGCCAGAGCTGTAGCAGTTGACATTTTCTACAATCACGGAGAAGCTGAAATCAGATGTGCTCTGAGGAGAAAACAAGTTACTTTAGTAAAACCAGGGAGAGTAGAGATCCTGCTGAGAGACACAGAGGTAGAGGAACACGGACTCTGAAGTGGTTTTCAATCTACTTCTACTTCTTATTAGCTGTGTGACTTTGGGCAACGTAGTTCAATTCTCTGAAGCTGTTTCCTTTTGGGGTACCTAGGGCAGTGTTTAGCAATGTAGTGACTCTCCAAAACATATCTAATGAATGAATGAATGAATATATAACAGTAATGACAGGGGCATAGGGGAAGGGGTACTCTCTTACGTACACTGATGATAGAAGTGTAAGTCTTTTTGGAGGGCAATTTACAGGCACTGAACAACATTTTACATGTAAATAATTTTTTATAGCAATTCCACTTCTAAGAGTCTAGAGATACATCCACAAAAGTATTCACTGAGCATTTCATTATTGGCAACACCCTAAACGTCCATCAATGGGGAAATAATAAAACAAACTAGAGTACATCCTTTCTATGGAGTTCTACAGGAAGAAGAAAGAAAAAAGTATGTATTGACCATATGAGATAATGTTCGAAGTGTACTATTAAATGAAAAAAGCAAATTGTAGAAACCTATCCATATAAACTAAACTCGTGTGTGTGTGTGTGTGTGTGTGTGTGTGTGTGTGATGGAAAATGATCTTCAGGATTCATACCTGACTGTTAGGAATAGGGAGTGGTATCAGAAGAGATGTGAAGGGGAATATTTGTTTTTAATATAATGCTTCTACATTGTTTTAAATGTTAATGAAGACCATGCATGGCCCTTGAAATTTAAAAAGTCAAATAAAATGGGTTCAATGATCTTAGTCTTGTGGAGTTATTGAAATTATATGTAAGAGCCCAGTACAGTGCCTGCCTCATAAATAGGACTCATTCCATAAAAGGTATGTCATTATTACTATTATTACTATTATATAATGAGATAGACAGGCTCTTTAGACAGGCCCTTAGCAAAACCAAGGTCCCCTTGTTTTTGTCTGTGTCTGGCACTCTCCCACCTGCCCTGTTGGTACCCTTTTTTCCTTCTGGAGGGGATCCTGCCTCTACTGTGCCCCGCAGCGCCCATCACCACTCCTCCTCCTCCTGGTGAGCTGAAGGCTTTAGCACGTAGCTCCTTAAGCACAACAATTTCCAGTCAGATCTCGTGGTTCAACCCTGACCTCGGCTCTGCCACTGTCTAGCTGTGTGACCTTAAATCCCCTAAATCAAAGTTGCTACATCAATAACACGGGGTCAATGAATGATCTCGCAGGGTTGCTTTGAGAAGTAAGTAAAATAATCCACAAAAATGGCTCAATAGACCACCGGGCTTACAATAAAAGTTCAAAAAGCATTAGCTCTTATTATAAACAGAAAAAGCATGGGGACCCAATAGGACAAGGTTACTGTGGTGAGTGGACAGGCAGTGCTGAGCTCTGTCCAGCCCCTAGCTTGCTCCCCAGCACTTCTTTCCGCCTCTAGATGGCCACAACCCAGGGCTTGGATCCCCCACCCACCCAATATGCATCGTCCTGCCCTAACGGGTCCTCAGCTGCTCTGGGTCCCCACGGAGCCAGCCAGGCAGACACGTCCGGCCGTCCAGAAGCTCACCTTGACCAGGTGCACTTTGCACGCACCCACGAAGTCGAACGGGAGCCCATCAAATGTGCGGTAATGCCGGTCGCCGTAGGCTGTGCAGGTGGAGGCGCAGGGGTGGAGAGTGCACTGGAACGAGCCTCGCTGGCACACACTGAAACACATGCACCCAGACCAGCTCACAGGGCACGCCGCCTACCCCCACCCCGAAGATCTGACAGAGACACTGCCTGCTGAGCTCTCACTGTGTGCCCGGTAGGGAGTGGGGTGCAACACGTATCATCAACCTCCCACAGAAGCCTGGAGGGTGAGCCTCTGCATCCCTGCTTTATGTAGAAGCCACAGGTGTTAGAGGGCACATGGCTGTGCACACTCATGTATGCACATCATTAAGGCGAGAGGAACCCCTGAGTCAAGGAGACCGTTCTCCTCCTACAAGAGACAAGAGTTCACAAACGCTGAGTGGCTGGGAAGGGCTCGCACAGAACACGGTCATCTCTGAAACACCAGACCAGGAGCCAATACACCCAGCCCGCCCTACAGCTACTTTACACAGGACCTTGTGCCAGCCTGAGCCCTTCGTACAGTCACTGGAGTATGATGTGGGGCCAGGACAGGGCATGGGTTCCACTGGGTGGGGGTCTCCACAGGAATGAGGTGAAGCATCCTGGTCCTGTCTCCTTCCCCTCTCCATCTTAGCCCCACTATTCTAGCTGATGTGCTTTGGTCATTGTCCAGACATTTGAGGAGCCAGGACTCAGTCCTGCAGACACATCTAAGGCTAGAGGAGTGCTGGGATGCTCAGAGCCCCAGAAAGCTCAGGCTGGGCCCGCTGCAGGGGTGCAAGAGCACAGAGGGGATATCGGGGAACCTCCACATGCCCTTCAGAGATGCTCTCTATGCCAGGAACCTCTGAGGGCATATGGCAGAGATAGAGCCACCCAGGCTGGGAGACATGGGCTGAGAGGCCTCGTGGATTGTTGGGGTAGTTACAAGGCCTATGGAGGGGTTATTAGGGGAATCTTGACATTTAAATGATTTACAAGGCTGGGAAGACTCTTGGCTCTCCAAGAAGCAGAGGATAGGTGGAGATCAGGAAAATAAGTTGCTTAAAAAGCAATCATCATAGACACTTCTAGGAGCCAAGACTTTGGAAGATGAGTTAATGTGAGTTAGGCCCAGCAGCAGTGGAAGCCTGGGGGGCTGTTTAGGTAGAGTCTCTACCCACTTCCTATCCCCAGTGCTTGGCCCAGTGCAGGACCTACAGAACTGGTCCCCTGTGTGTTCCCATAGAATCCAACCCAGGCACAAACAATTTCACATATGTATACTTACATTATTTATGTACACATTGCATGCAAATATATTCACATATACACTAACTTACTTTCACATACAGGCATGTACATATTCATAGGAAAACACAAATGCACATTTATATACGCATACATGTTTAAGCACATAAATACAAATTGTATACCCAATGCATGTACACATTCACACACTTTGCACATATATATACCCACATACTAAATAAAGGCATATGCTCACAAATATATATAAACACACCTGTATACATATACAAATTCATAACTGTATACTCACTAACGTATTCAGGTTTATGAATGCCTACCTATTCACATACATGCATGTGCATATACATTCACATATGCAATCTATGCATTTTGGATTTGTGCCCACACTTACATATTCATATAAACATGCAAACACATCATCATGATTACAAATATGTGGGTACACACATTCATATACATGTATGATAAATTTACATTCATGTAAATACTAAAAAAAAAAACACTCTCCCAATTTTTTCTTATGCATACACTTGCATACAGAGGGTGCCAAAAAATGTATACATTTTAAGAAAGGAAAACTGTATTAAAATTGTAATAAAATATACTGATAACAAAAGATGAATACACGTCACGTTTGACTTCTGCAATTACAAGAGGTGCTCAAAGTGGTTACTATCAGCACCTTGACACTTCTGGTTATAGACACTACTGCTTGAGCAACGATGACCAAAGTGTCCACTTGTATACATTTTTTGGCACCCCCAGTATGAATGCAAATCCCTACATGGCACACAAACACACAACATGAATATGAATATGGTGGAAGGGGGAATGCTAGACTGTGCTCCTGAGCCTAAATCCTATATCCATCCTTTCCCCCTTCCCTCCCGCAGCAAAAAGTAAGGGACCCTCACTTACCAGGTATGGCAGGGAGACATGACCTGGTCCCCAGGGAAATACTCCTTCCCCTTCCAAGTGCATGGGCACTCCTCCGGCAGAAAACACGCATCCCCATGTCTGAGTAGGCTGTAGGGACACAGTAAGCAGGTGGTCAGGAAAGCATCCTCCCCATATCTGGCGTCAGTGGAGGACCCTGCATCCACATGGACGCCCCAGAGCGGCTCTCACCACTTATCCTAGAAGACACTGACCATGCAAACACTACCAGCCTACTCAGTGGAGCTCAGAGGTACCTTGATAACTGGCAAAACCAGACCCAGACTTGGAAGTCTCTGCCACCCATCAGGAAGCAAGGCTCAGCTCTACCAGTCACATCCCCCAGCCAGGCTGCATGCCAGTCGCCCCTCAGGCGCTAGCTGTATACCAATGAACAGACCATGGACGTGGGCACTGACCCTCCTGTCCATGTTGCTCATGGGGCAACCAGTAGATCTGCACTAAATGTTAAAGGGCGTTTTTCAGGAAGATGGGAACTCAGCCCCACATGAAGGAATGAAGAGCTCAAAATGAAAAATACGTTGGTAAATATTTTAGAAATTATTTCTTTATTTCTTTAAGAGAGAACTAAGCATTGAGGGCAAGATTAATGTCAGTAAGTTGTGGGGTTTATAACAGATGTAGAAGTAAAATGTATGACATTAATAGTACAAAAAATGAGAAGGAAGCAAATGAAAGTATTTCTGTTATAATTTTGTTGCAAGTATTCTACAGAAAGAGGTAAAATATTAATTCATGGTAGACTGTGATAAATGAAAGATATGTATTTTAATCTGTAGAAAAACTTCAAAATATGCCAAGATATACAGTTAAAAATTAATAAAGAAGATAAAATAGAATACTAAAAAATGAATGACACTAAAGGCAGAAAAGGAAAAACAAAGAACTATAGGACAAACAGATAATAATAACAAGATAGTAGTATTAAATCCAATCAAATTACATTAAATGCATAGACCCTCCAATTAAGAGGAAGAAACTGTAACATCAGCTATAAAAGCAAAGCCCACATATATTTTGTTTACAAAAGTCACAACTGAACTATAAAGACACAGATAAGTTAAAAGTAAAATGATGGGGGAAAAAACATGCCAACACGGGTCATAAGAAAGATAGAATGGCTATATTAACATCAGAGAAAGTAGACTTCAAAACAAGTAGCATTAACAGCAATAAGGAGGGATATTTCATGATAATAAAACAGTCAATTTATCAAGAGAACATAACAATTCTAAATGGGCAAGCACCAAATCACAGAGTTTCAAAAATCAGAAGCAAAACCTCACAGAACTAAAAGGAAAAAGGCAAATCCACAATTATAGTTGGAGATTTCAATACTCTAACAATGCTCTTGACCTAATTGACAATTAAAGAACTCTCTATGTAATAACAGCAGGATGAACATTATTTTCATGCATACATGGGAAGTTCACCAAGACAACTATATTCGGTACCATAAAAAAAACAGTTTCAAAGGTTTGAAATTATACAAAGTATATTCTTTGACCACAATGAAATTAAATTAGAAACCAGAAACAAACTGATATAAGGAAAACTTCCAAATATTCCAAAATTTAGTAACATTTCTAAATAACCCATGGATCAAAGACAAAATCACAGAGGAAATTAGAAAATATTACAACAAAAATAATGAAAACACACTGTATCAAAATTGGTAGAGTGCAGCTAAAGCAGCGCTTACAGGGAAATTTTTAGCTTTAAATGTTTATATTAGAAAATAAGAAAAAATTATAATAAAATACCTAAACTAGAAAATGAGAACAAATTAAATCCATAGTAAGTCATAAGAAGGAAATAATAAAGATAAGAGCAGAAATCAGTAAAATGGAAAACAGAAAAACAACAGAGAAAATCAATGAAACTGATATCAGTAAAATTGACAAACCCCTGGCAAGACTGGATAGTAAAAAAAGAACAAAAGATTCAAATTACCAATTTAAGGAACAAAGAGGAGACAGCACTCTAGATCCTACAGATATTAAAAGGAAAATAAGGGAATATTTGTACAATGTTAAGCCAATAAATTTGACAACTTAGATGCAATGGACAACAAAAACATCAAATACTTACGAATAAATTCAGTAACAAACGTACCAAAACCTTTATGTGAAAACTATGAAACACACCTGAGATAAATTTTAAAAGACCCAATAAATGGAGCAATAATGCCATATTTGTGCATTGGGAGACTCATTAGTGCAACGATGTCAGTTCTCCCTGAATTGATCTACAGATTCAACACAATCCAAGTCAAAATCCCAGGGGCTTTTTTGTAGAAATTGACAAGCTGATCCTAAAATTACATGGAAATGAAAAGACCCAGAAGTGCCAAAAAAAACTTTGAAAAAGAACAAAGTTGGAGCACTATCACTTTATGATTTCAAGACTTACTATAAAACTTTAGCAATCAAGACAGTGTGATATTGGCCTAAAAATAGACAAAGAGATCAATGGAACAGAATAGAGAGTCCTGAAATAGACCCACATTTATACAGTCAATTGATTTTTTGCAAAGGTGACAAAGCAATTCAATAGAGAAAGGAAGGCTTTTTTCTTTTTTTTTTTTTCCTAATGGGACTAGAGCTGGATATCCATCAGGAAAAACAAAACAAAACAAAACAACTTGACTCCATTTTACAACATATACAAAGTATAATAATTTTAAATAGATTATAGATCCAAATGTAAAAGGTAAAATTGTAAAGCTCCTAGAGGAAAACACAGAATATCTTTGCAACCTTGGAGCTGACAAAGATTTCTCAGACAGGACACAGACAGCACTAATCACAAAGAAAGAGATGATAAATTAGACATCATCAAAATTTAAAACTTCTGCTCATCAGGAGTCTTTAGACATATTAACATGCATTAAGTAAAAAATGCAATCCACAGACTGAGAGAAAATATTTGCAATACATATATTTAACAAAGGACTTGCATCCTGAATATATAAAGAACTTCTACAACTCAATAATAAAAAAATAAAATCGACCAAAAAAAAAGGGTAAAAGTCTTTAATGGACACTTCACAAAGGAAGATATATAAAAGGCACATGGAAACGTACTCATCATTAGTCATTAAGGAACTACAAATTAAAACTATAATAAGATATGATTATGTTCTCACTGAAATAACAAAAATGAAAAAGATTGAAAACATCAAGTGCGGATGTGCTGCAGCCAGAACTCTCAAGCAGTGAGAGTGTAAAATCGTACAAATGCTTTGGAAAGTAGTTGGGCAGTTTCTTACATAGCTAAACATATATCTAGCCTAGGGCCCAATTCCATGCTGATGAGTCCATCCAAGAGAAAGACATAGCCGCCTTATTCAAAATAGCCCCAAACCGGAAACAACCCAAATAGCCATCAATATTTGAATTTGGATAAATGAATTACTATATATTCATACAACGGGATACTACTGAGCAATAAAAAGAAACAAACTACTGGAAAATGCAACAATCATTGGATCAATCTCAAAAACATATGCTAAAGAAAAGAAGCCAGATATCAAAGGGTAGATACTGTATGATTCTATCTTCATGAAGTTCTAGAACAGGCAGAATCCATCTTTGCTGAAATGAGGGGCTAGGGCAAGGAACCGCCTGGGAAAAGGCATGGGGCATGAGGGAATTTTATTGAGATGACAGAAGTGTTCTGTATCTTGAGAAGGGTGTAGGTTACAAGAGGGAATAAATTTGTCAAAGCTTAGCAAACAGTATACTTAGCATCTGTGCATTTTACTGTATATAAGTTATGGCTCACTTTTTAAAAATTAAAAGGGAAAAAAAAACCAGGAAGGCACCAAAAGCTAATTGGAAGCTTCATATTTAAGGGGCGCCCACCATTTTGTTGGGGAAGCCCCAAATGTCAGTTTTTGTAGTTTTTGTTGTTTTTTTTTTTTCTCTTGGTCCAGCCAATTTTCAAAAGAATTCTCTTTCATCTCAAGCCTGGGAGACAAAAGTTTCGATGCCACCCACTTGGGAACCAAACTGGGGAAGAAGGCTGGGGTCCCAGTAAGCTTTCACTTCATCTCCCTGTTTTCACTCTGCATCTCATCCCTCCTGCTGTCCCCAACATGAAAGTCTTTTGATTTGGTTCCTCTAGAAACTCACTACCTTTCTCCTGCTGGATGGGGTTAGGGCAGTAGCAAGGCCCCAGGAAGTGGGGGAAGAAGGCATGGGGGGTTGGAGGGGCTGGCTAACCACTCTTTACACAGACTTGCAACTCATCCTCCTGTCTCCCTCCCACCATCCCACCTTCTGAGATGCCTGGAGCCTCCTCTTCCCAAAGTTGTCAACACAATATAGGTGGTTCTCCTTGGTCTGCAAGCATCAGCTGTCAACCTCTGCTCAGCAAGGTCAGTTTCTAAATGTCCACCTTTATTCCTTCTTCAAAAACTATTGACCCCCGCTCGCGCCACTGTCATTCCATTCCTGTTCTTTTTGTCCCTGGGGATTTACACTTTTTTCACTCTTACCAACATGTCATTGTGATTATCGGAGGAAGCAGGGGAAAAAAGCATATGCTTAAGCCAGTGTGTTCTCCCTGAAGCCACTTAACCCTTCTAAGCCTCTGTTTCTGTATGTGTAAAATGAAAATAATGACACCTTCCTCTCAAGGTCATTATGAGAATTTAATTATAGACCTGGGCACACTGCCTCACGCCTAGTCGATACACAATAACATTGGTTTCTTGACCCTCCTTTCCCCATAATTGCATCAGACAACAGCAGGAGGCGAGGTCATTGCTTTCCACCTTCAGCCCAGACTCTGTCTCTCACTGCTTCCTTAGGGGTCTTCCCTGACACCCACCTTCCATCACTCCCTCCTTGCCCTCTGCAGAGCTGCCTGCACCCTTGGCACTTGCTATGTGCCTACCACAGGGAAGAGGAGTATGCAAAGACTTGGAGCTTTGGCCTTTGTTCTCAAAGGTGTCCTCAATCTGTGGAGCACCCTTCTCTTCCCTGTTAAGACACCCTCTCATTCCAAGATCCTCTCAGGGGAAGGGCACAAGTCTTTACGGAGCACCTACTGTGCAATGCCAGCTCCTTGTAGCCACTGTCTTATTTAAATCTCACAGGAACCCTGCATGGTGGGTGTTACTACCTTCAATTCACAGACGAGCAAACTGAGGCTCACAAAAATTGTGACTTGCCTGATGTCACATAACTAGTGACAAATATTAAACCCTGTGAACTGTGGCTGTTCTTGGCACAGTGCCATGACCTGGTCTGAACTTTGAAAGGCCTGGAGCAAAGCAGAAGGATTCGAGCACCGCTCTGTTCAGATCAGTCCTGCAAACAGCCAGCAGGGACTTACAGACAAGAAAACCAATGCCCAAGTGGCCACGTAACTTGTCAGAGGTCACCCAGCCCATTAGAAATCTTCACATCATATCCTCCCCTTTGGAGCCTGGGGGTTAAAAAGGGAACCCCACTTTGCTGTTTGGATCTTCTGAGTTAAATTAATCCCTCATGTTGGACTGTGCTTCAGAACCTTGCTATTCAAAATGTGGCCCCCAGGCCAGCAGCACCAGCGTCTCCGGGGAGCTTGTTAGAAATGCAGAGTCTCAGGTGGAGACTCGTGTACATGTTAACATTTGAGGGGTACAGCCTTAGACACCCCGAAGCACCTTCATGACAGGGATCTCACTGAATCCCTCATTTTCCGATGTGCTCCAGGAGGAAGCCATCAGCCCTCGTTTTATAGATGAGGACCTGCTCAGAGAGGTCACGTGATGAGTCACCGGCAGAAGCCAGCCCAGCTCTCCCAGCTCCAGCTCGCTTCTGTGGCCTTGCCACCATGCTTGGCAGTGAATGACCCTCGGTTCCTGACCCCAGAGGCCCTGACACCCCTGTCCTCAGGCCGAGAGACAGGCTTGTACACCCCAGGACAGTGCTGCAAGAGGCCTTCAATGACAGACACTCTTTACAAGCTCCTCTGAGGCCTAAGGGGCAGCAGACGGTAGCTGAGTCTAGGATCCTGTGCAAGTTCTCACATCTTCACAGGGGTTTCTTGTGCACGGATGCCTTTGCCTGGGAAGGGTCACGCTCATAACCCACATTATTTCCTCTGTGTAGGGGACCAGACCTTGGGCCTCACGGAACCAGCATGTTCTGGCCAATGGGCAGGGTTTGAGTCAGGGTTCCAGGGCAGACCATTTCCCTCCATCCTGCCCCTGGCCTCAGTTTCTTCATCCGCAAAATGGGAATAAGTATCCTTCCCTCCTTTCTCCCGGGGATGCTCTGAGATCGAAGGAGATAATATCAAGGTGTTTTCTAAACAGCAAAGCTCCACCTGACCAGCCTGTCCCCTTCCTACCCTAGAGGCCCTGACTCTCCCACCTCCCTCAGTTCCCTTGGCCGCCAGGCCTGGGCCAGAGCTCCCAGCTCAACACTGATCTCTGCACAGGTTGAAGAACACAGCCGCTCACTGCCAAGCCATGGGATGAGGTGCCCGACTGTCTTCTCAGCCCATACCTGAAGCAAGACCAGCGTCAGGAATGAGAACTGGCAGAGCTGGGCGCTGGGCCCCTGCAGCCACCTCGGCGTACAGAGCACCCACAAGGCGACCCACAAAACACAACTCATGTGGGTCTTCCAGCTTTCATGGCACCCTGGGGGGACACAGGGTGGGGCCTTTCTTTCTTGAGTATTATGGGGTACCAGCCTACCACCTGAGGGCTCTGGTCAGACTTTTGCATGGAAAGAGGTTAAAAGCTGAAACACAGAGTTCCTGTTTCATGGCTTTAAGCCGCTGGACCTTTAGCGTATGCCAGACACCCCACTCAGTGCTCCCACTTTAGTACCTCGTTGAATCCTCACAACAACCTGTACAGGTGCTAAGTGTTGTCATGATTCCTATTTTACAGATGAAAACCAGCCTCAGACAGGCAGGCTCCTTCCTTACTCAAGGCCGCATGTAGGTAATAAGCAGGAACAGGCAGAATCCAGTTCAGGCTGGCTCCCCACGCTCCTGCCCTCTCTCAGATTCCTCACTGGCCATGACGTTGTCACTAGCCAGCCCTGGGCTAGTGCCTGCTGCAAGGCTGTGTGAGGTTCTCCCCTGCCCCTCACTCCCTTCATGGTTCCTACTGGTGCCAGCCCTCAGGAAAGGGAGACCATGGCAACATGGATACATACATACCCTTGGGGACAGGCACAGCCTGAGAGGCAAGGGCCACGGGCTGGCACACTCAGGTTCAGCAGCTGCTGCTCACACGTTCTCTCTCTGCTCAGCTCCGGGTCACTGTGCAGGTCACTGCAGTTCACGAAGACCTGGCCCTCGGGGCAGGCAGTGGCTGGGAGAGAAGAGGGTGGGTGCTGGGAAGAGCGTGAACACTCAGCGGGATGCTCGGAACACCTGGGCCTGGGGTCAGCTCCTGGGTGGCAGGGATGGCCAGGGAGACCTGGGAACCCAGAATCTGGGAGATGCAGGGAGAGATGGGGCTCTGATGCTTTCTTGTGGCCCGGCTGCTCCTGAGGTGTCCCTGGGGCTCCCAGGTGCACATCACAGCAGGAGGGGAGATGTGTGCTGTCACACAGCAGGACAGCTGCCACAGCTACCAGTACCAATGACTGAAGATGTCCTCCCCACCAGGTACTCACATACATTTTCTTAGTTAATCCGCAACAACCCTGTGAGGTATTCTTAGCCCCCATGTTCCCATATAATGGAGAGAAGCCGCGTCTGCTTGCAAACGTCATGATAATGTGAGAGAAAGTGCCCCAGGGAGACCAGGAGAGGGATAAAAATTGGGTAGCCATGCAGCACAGCAGGGCAAACAGGGGACTTCTAACAACAGGAAGTCAATTTCCCATGATCTGTGTGTCTGTGACATAAACCCACTCTCTCTCCTTAAACCCTCAGTCAAATTGGCCATGCACCCTCATACCTGTGTGAGTGATCTATTTTGGGGAAATCAGTAAAAGGGAGCTGAGTTTCATGCCCAGCCTGGAGCAGAGATAAAGGAAATGCCACAGGAGATGCAAGTCCCAAAGAGGCAGAACTCCGAAGCCAGAAGCAATAAAAGGAAAACACTTTCAGGAATATACATGGAACAGGAGAATGTAGCAATGTAGGTTATGTACAACAGTTAACAAAAGCTCAGAGGGGTAAAGTAAGTTACCCAGGACTGCACAGCTAGTGAGTGCTAGGCAGGATTTGAACCCAGGGCTGCCTGGCTCTGGAGGCCCTGCTCTTTGCCACCTGCCGTATAATTATTCTCTGGTCCCTTCTGCCAATCTCCATCCTTAACAGCCTCCTCGCCCAGGAGGCCCTCCCTGAAGATTCCAGCCCCCTGCTCTGCCACCATCAAGCCACTCACAGGCTGACAGACCACCATGCCAGCCCACCCCCATCTCTATTGCCTAGGAGAGTCTCAAAGGCCAGGCTGTCCTTCCCATCTCTGTGACCCCCACATCCTGCACTTGGCTAGGTGGAGAGTCAGCCTCAGTAGACACTTGACGGCTCAGACCAAGGAAATCCAGGACCCAGAGAGGTCAAGGGACTGTCTAGACACCCAGCCAGTTGCCCCTAGGGGAGACAGAGTCTCAGCCTCTCCTTCTCAAGGAACAGGAGGGACAGCCACTGCAGGGGGTGGGGGAAGCTAAGGCTGGGACAAGATTTCTGGATGCCACCCTCCTAGCTGGAGCCTTTCCCAAGAGGGCGAGGGATACAGAAGGCTCAGTGTAGGGCATGATCTGGCTGGGCTCTTCCCATCCTGATCTGTCCTTGAGCTCCCACTCTCCTCTCCAGAACCCCACTACCATGGGGAAGAGCCAGAAGAGCCCCCCTCTATTCCAGCCACTCTTACCTGGGGCTCTGCTATCGCAGCTCATGACTCCATCTTTGCAGTGGCTGTAGAGAGAAGCGTGGGCGGGGGGTGGGGTGGGGGTTAGGGAGGGCACTGGAGTCAGCCGACCCAGTCACTGTAGAGCCCAGACACAGAACCCCAATCACTGTCCCATGCAGGGTTCAGACAGATATCCCGACTCCCTGTCCCTGGCTCCCTGTGCAGAGGAGGGTCAGTGTCACTCCATGGAAAGTTCTGCTCAGGTGCACTTTCTTCAGACAGCAACCTCCATTTAAAGAGAGGACAATAACACGGCTATGTAGGGAGCTCACCAGTGGCCCAGGGATGGGATGTCACTGTCTCCAGGTGGATAGTCCACTCCTTGAAAGTGGCAGGAGCACTGGTTCCTATAAAACCCAGAAACAGAGAAAAGGGAGCCGACTCAGGAGCTGGGGCAGGGACTGACAAAGACAGGGACCCACTCCTCAGCCAGCCAGGGGCATCAGGACACAGAAGGAGGTCATGGCATCTACTGTGACATGGGACACATGCCCAGGGAGTGGGGAAGCCAGCCTGGCACCAAGGACAGAGGTCACGGCTGGGTCCCAGGTTTGAGAGCCATCCACCAAGCTTGGACAAGGACAGCCTCGCTGGTCTCTACACGCCCAAAGCCAACCTCCTTTGGACTATACGAAGAGGGCCACACTTCCTGAACCTGCGCCATGGCGGGGCCAGGGCGCCTACTCTTGTCCTGGTCACTCACACCCAGCATCGGTTCTGATCGCACAGTGCTTATGCCATACTGGTTGTTAAATATTTTGAACACCAGGCTAGGCCCTCCAAACATGTCACGCCATCTGTCCGTCACAGGGATCCTGTACGGCAGAGATCCTTATGCTCTTTTGGTTCCTCGCTGTAGGTCATCTGAGGGCAAAGACTATGTTTACTCCTCACACACCTCCCATAGCACCTGACGGTGATGGCCAGGTGCAGGCCTGGGAGCAGAGCAGTTGAGGGCTGGAAGGGACATCAGAACTCATCCAACCCCAGGGCTTCTCAACCGCCTTCTCCTTCTCCAGCCCCCCACCCCCATATCAGCTACAGAGGCTCCCCTGGTTGGCAATACTCAACGTCAAGGCTTGGGGGTCAGGGCATAGGTGTGGATCTCAAGGATTATGTGGTTTGAAAAGGTCTCTGAGTGATTCCAGTAAACCCCCAAAAGGCCATCACTCAGTTGAATATGATACCACTTTACAGATGGAAAAACAGGCCTGGAAGGGACCGAGGGCCTTGCCTGTCAGCCCTGGGATCCTGCGAGGTCACCACCTCCCACCTCCCTCTCACACTCTGCTTTTCAGCCACACTGAGAACATATCCAGAGCCAGCCTCAGGGCTGTCCCCTGTCCCCTCTGCCTGGAATGTTCTTTCTTCACTTCCCTCAGGTCTCTGTTCAAACATCACCCCATCAGAAAGGCCTTCCTTCCACGCTCACCTCCTGTGACGTAGCAGTAACTCTTCCCCACCCCCACAGACTCTGATTCTCACTCTGCTTTATTTGGCTTTATAGCTCTTCTTACCACCAGACTCATAAAGTATCTGTGTTTGTTTGTGATCTGTCTCGCCACCTAGACTGTGAGCTCTGTGAGGGCAGGATTCTGTTTTGTTCGCTGCTAAATCCCCGGGGACTAGAAATGTCTAGAACATACTAGGAGGTCAATAAATATTCATAGAAGGAGAGGGGAGGGGAGGAGGGAGGCCCTCTGGGTTCTGTGGGGCTGTTCTGTCTTATGGGGAAGCCACACTGGAGGGGCCTGAAGAGCCAGAGCTGAGGAGAGGGGCCTGGGAGGGGAGTCCAGAGGAGGGAGCCCACTCACCTCCCCGCCTTAACCCACCAAGGTCCGCCCTGCGACTATGAGATGAAGTAGGAACATGAGAGGCCCAGTCAGGCACCCCAGTCTCAGATGTCCTGAGGACCCCTGGCCTCCTCCCCACCTGACACAGAGGTCAAGCCAGCCTGCTCACCTGGGGACACAGAGGTCAGCCTGGGTGTCCAGATAGGTGTTCGGTGGGCAGGCACAGCCCTCCACACACTCATCCTCGCTGAGGTCACCACCATCATTAACCCCACAGGCCTCAGGGCTAGCCAGGTCCTGGCAGGTTTGTCCACATGGGGCCACGCAGGGACTATACTCCTTGGTGGCCTCACAGGACAGAGCTGTAGTGAGAAATAGAACTGTGCTTTGTTTCCCCCATCCCCACAACTGTGTGGGATGCGGTCATCATCCTGATGAGGAGAACTGAGAACCAGAGAAGGTTGAGACAATTGCTCATGATCACTCAGCAGGCAAAGGTCCAAGTTGGGATTTGAACCCAGTCTGACTTCAGAGTCCCACTGTCTCCCACAGCACCAGACTGGCAGGGAAGCATCAGGTCTGGGCCCCACTCCCCAAGTTCAGCCTGGACCCCACAATTGGCGTTTGCTCTTCTCTACAGGGCATTCTTCTTAGGTAGTGATATTGGGGGAAGGGTGGAGGTTACCATCTCCTGACAGCCCTGCACCCACCCAATCACTCCCACACAGATTCACACACATACACAGGTATGTAAATACACATGCACTTCCACCCCTCACTTCCACTGCTGTCATACACGGGCTGCAAAGATTGTGCCCCCGCTCGCAGCCTCTTGAGGCCTTCTGTCCTGACTGCCCTCTCCTCATCTGGCCACTGCTCCACTCCCCTGGGGTCATCTATACCCTATCAGAGCCAGTAGATCCACTGAGACCGTCAAGCTCAGTTGTTCTTGCTCAGGCTGCTCATCAAAGCTACCTGGGGAGCTTTTAAACATGCTGATGCCTGGCCCCCAATGCCAGATATGTTGTTTTCATTGATACTGGATGTGGTCCAGATATGTGCATTTTTAAAAAAATTCCCGAGTCTGGGCCGGCCAAGTGGCTCAGTTGTTTAAGAGCTTGCTCAGGGGTTTGACCTCTGAACAACAGCAGTTTGAGTCCGGCCCGAGCTGAGCTGCCGCTGAGCTGCCAACAGGTGGCAGGATGGCTCAGCTAAAAAAAAAAAAAAAAAAAAAATTCCCGAGTCTAATGTGCAGCCAAGATTAAGAACCACTGGTCCTGTTCAATCACCTGTGGAGAAACGTTGGCTCAGAGAGGGGCAGGGCCTTGCCAGGACACATAGCAATTACCTCCAGGGCTGGAATAGAACTCAGGCCTCCTGACTCCCGGCACTGTGACTTTTTCATTTATTCAACAAACATTTCCTAAAAGCTTACTGAGCGTGGGGCCCTGTGCTGGGTCTGGAGGCACAGAGACAACTAAGACGTGGGGAGGTGTGTGGCCCAGCGTGGGGGTGTAGTGGGTAGGGGCCAGCTCATGCTCGTTGAGCCACATGTGCACCCAAGGGCCAGTGGTCTTTAGAAAGCTCACTCTAGCTCTGATCAGAGTGGTAGCAATGGCAGTGGTGAGAAATGGGTACATTTGGAGCTGACAGGACTTGGAGACGGGCTAGAAGAGAGGCTAAGACACAAGTAGTCATGTTTCACATGTCCCAGGCATCAGGCCTGGGTTACCAAGGGGACAGGGGCCCTTGGCAGAGGTAGAGAAGCAGTTTGTGAGGCAGGGGTGTTAGGATGGAGAAGACTGTGGGACGTCCCAGTGGAGAGTTTAGGGGAAAGGTTGACACTCAGGTCTGAAGCTCAGGCTCGTCCAGCTGCCCTCACATGGGCACAAAAGTGGGGGGCACTCACCACAGGCTGGCAGGCGGGCACGGAAGTCAATGGGGAGCCCGTGGCGCCGGCACAGGTGGGCATAGTGGGCCAGCGTGGCACACAGGCAGGGCTGCCCACAGCGGCAGACGTCCCGGCGGCACTGCTCAAAGTAGGGCACAGGGCTCAGGTACACAGAGCAGGGCGCAAACAGCTCCCCTGTGAGCACGCTGCAGGACTGCACCGCAAAGGAGGCTGGGACGGAAGCACGGGGGTGAGGCCCAGGGGTCTGGTTTGCCTAGGTCCCCAGGCCCAGCCCCTTCCTCCCTCCCCACAGCTCAGGGGACTGTGTACATGGCAGTGTGTGTGTGTGAGTGTGTGCACCTGAGTGCACACCTGGTTGGAAATGTGTGGGTTAGTGAGTTTGGATGTGAAATGTGGCTGGTCATGTGCATGAGTATAAGTAATTGTAAAGAGAGAGAGAGAGTGTGTGTGTGTGTGTGTGTGTGTGTGTGTGTACACGTGTATACATGCACTCACGTAATGCATTCCACCTTGTGCCAGACATGAATCCATGTGCTGGAAGGAGACACAGGAGTGAACAAAACAGACAAAAATCTCTGCCCTCGTGGAGCTTACATTCTGGTCACAGGGGACCGTCACTAAACAATTTATATAGAAAAGTCGAAGGTAGAATACTCTAAGGAGAGAGAGAAGGCTTGGAAGGAGGATAGGCATTGCAAGGTGGGGCAAGAGGGACAGTGCCATTTTAAATCAGGTGGTCAGAAGGGTCTCAGTAGGAAGAGGACGTCTGAGCAAAAACTTGGAAGAGGTGAGGGAGTGAGACATATATGTACTGAGGGAACAGCGTTCCGGGCAGAGGGAACAGCAAGTGCCAAGGCCTGGAGAGGCGAATGGACCTGGCTGTGTGGGAAGAACAACAAGGAGGCCAGTGGGGCTGGAGCAGGGTGGAGGATGGGCAGAGGATGTAAGGCCTGCTGGGGCCACCGAGAAGGCTTGGGCTTTTGCCCTGGGATCGGGAAGCCAGTACAAATGTGTGTGTACCTGAGAGTGGTAGACATGAAGCTTCCTGACTAACCCTCACCAGAAGGGAACCCCAGGCCCCGCCCCGCAGCTCTGCCTTTTCTTAGCACTCCTACCCAATCCTACCAGCATCCTTTGTCCAGGGGTCCCATCACCTCTCCCAACAGTCCCACTCTTCCCCACTCCCGCTCTCCTCCCCACCCCACCCCCACCTCACCAGCTTGCAGGTGCACATCACAGGGGTCCAGTGCAGAGCCAGGGACCAGCGAGGAGCAAGCAGACAGTGTTTTCCAAGAATTGCCAAAGAGTTGTGGGGTGCTCTCGGGCACACCCACCGGGGACCTGCAGTGATGACATAGCCACAGTCACACACTTGCCTCCGTGGATCCAGGTGATCATCCAGCATACATCCAGGTAAGCACTCACCTGCTCATGACCAAGCATGAGCACACACACTCAGGGGCACACATGTCCCCACCCAAATGTACAATGCTGCAGACCCATATACACCACTTGCACACACCTTCAACACAATGTACACACAGAGCATAGATATATGTCAGATATGCAAACAGTCAAGGGGGTCTACACAGCCACATTCAAACACATACAATTATGGCTGTGTATTCACACACACATCACATCACATTTAACAGGCTCCAAAGGGACTCAAAATGGGCCACACACTGCCCCACCTTCACCATCCACCCCCAAGCTCTTCACGTCAGAAGAGAGAAAGAGGAACATCCTGAATCAAACTTCACTCTGCGACTTTCTACTTCCTTCTCTACAGGCAGTTCCTGAAAACTCCTTTGCCCTCCCTTTCTCTCTGGGCAAGAGATAGTCACAGAGGGGCAATTAAGAGGACGGGCAAGAAGCGTGTTTCCTGAATGTCATGAGTCTCCAAGCATCACCAAACCCAGGTGTAGACAGTAAAATGGAGAGAGTGCACAGCATCCATGGGGGGCAGGCTGTGCCTGGCACCCACCACGCCCACATCACTGCTCCAGGGCAGTCAGAACCCTCAGGCTACACAGAGCAATATCTCTGCCCAGGGTTCACATTTAGGAGGGTGGCAAGCAACCTACGCACTAATCCAAGGTCTGCCCCCACCATTTTGGCCAGCTGCCCTAACATCAGCCCCGCCAGGCAAGACAGAGAAGCGTGCTACATTTTTAAATACATGTGCGTTCAAAAGCGCTCAGCTTTTTCTTGTTCTTGTTTTTCTGAACAAATCTGAATTCTCATGCCCGGCTAAAGAAAGCCTCCATGTCTCCTCCTGCATCACCTGGTGCATGTAACTGGACCTCCAGCCTTCACGATCAACTCTGTGTTCTCATTTCTGGACGATCTGACTCCTGTCCCCTCCTAAGTTCCCAAACTGTGTCCAGGCCCAGAGAGTCTTTCTCTCAACTCACAGTCAGTCCATGGGAAACAGCGCACTCCCCCTCACCGCCCCCCGAATACTGAGAGGCTCACGGGGTGCGAGCCTGAAGCACCAAACACAAAAGGTGAATGGGTGAGATTGGCCTGTTGGGATAGAAAGCAGGAGTTTGGGCATCACTGGCTCCCTGGGGCCTCACACTCATCTAAAGGTGTTCACAGTCAATTAAAGCAAACAACCATGAGTCCAATCAAACCCAGCCTCAGGTCCACCAATTTTAAGCCTTCACTATAAAACAATATTTCTCAAAGTATGGTACATAGACCTCATATACTAGAATTGCAGTGGTGCTTATTAAAAATGAGATTTTTGGACCCCAAACTAAATCAGATTCTTAAGGAGTGGGACCCAGGAAGTCAGCATTTTAACAAGCAGGGCAGGTGAGTCTTCTGCAGAGAAGACTGTGAACCACTGCCTTAAACAAACATACTTAAATTTAAATGTAGAGAAATAAATAACCAACAGTGAATGTCAGGCCCAGTGAGAGCCAGTGGGGGATTGGGAGATATGTTTTTAGGTGATACCTCTGGATCCTAGGCCCTGGGGGTTCCACTCCCCACACCCCCCCCTTTCTGTTCCAGGGCAGGGACACGTACAGGAAGTCATCCTGCGTGTTGCCGTTGAAGGTGCCACAGAGGCCCACGGTATCCTCCACCCATCTCTGGTCCACCTGCAGGTAGAGCCGCAGGCCTTCGCGGTCGTAGAGCACCCGCACACCCACGTTGGTCCGCACGCGCAGGAACACGGAGGACAGCCTCCGGATCTCAAAGGCATCTGGACATAGAATCGGAAGGAGGGTGTAGGGAGCTCGGCCAGTAAGCACCCCACCCACCACCACCGCCACCTGTGTGGCCTCCTCTCACTCCCATACCCAGCCCAGAGCGAATGAAGCCTTGCCAAGGGGTTAGTTTGGGGAGCCTTGAGGAAATCCTGTTCCATGATAAAATTGGGATCCAGGAATAACCTACCACCGCAGCCCCAGCTCAGAAATTTCTTTTAGCCTCAGGTGCCAATTAAAGCTTTGCCTCCCTATGGAACTGGTATGTTTCCTTCTCTAGCAAAGGAGAATTCTGTAACTACCCATTCTTCTCACAGTGGCCACCAGGAAACTCACAATATGATTTTAGATTCAACGGCAGCAATTTTAAATTTTAGATTCTACTGTAGTGATTTTTATACCCTTGCGGCTTGTGCTTCTTTGGACTCTTTACCCCCTTGAGTCCCCATTCCTCTCAATCGTAAGCCCCTATTCTGGTTTGTTTGTTTGTTTCCTTTTGAATTTTTTCTGATGCTATTTTATTTCTTAATAGTTTTGCCATTTTTGTTGGATGTGCTTCCTACGAGCCACCACAAATCCCTTGTGGAATCACAGGGTAATAAGTAGTTAATAAATAAATAGTGAGAGTAGGGATGGAAAACAGTTCCATTCATATCCTAATAGTAGGAGAAGCCATCATACTGCCAGGAAGCCTGTTGTCATGTTGGGGTGGGGACAAAGACCACTTTACGAGTCCAGAGTCCATGTGTGTGGGACCAAAGTCCCCCCTGGCGTGATTCACTCAGTACTAGAACGTGACCCCGTGCCCGTGGCCAGAGGAGCCTGGACGAAGCCTGGGTAGCCAGCTTCCAGCCAGCTCTCACCCACCAAAGCCGTACCGTCAGTGTAGGGTGGGGTGACCTTGTACTGGTCAAACAGAAGGACATCCCCCGCTTGGGTCAGGGTCACCTGTCTCCGAGGGTCCTGATGCAGAATCACTGACACTGACTGGACACAAACTCCATCCTGGTTCTGGGGAGAGAAGAAGGCCAATGGAGCAGAGTTAGTCTGTCCGTCCTGCTGGTCCCAACAGAGCCCTCCAGGAACAAGGGCTCGAGTGTAGTCTGAGGCCAGGGGCAGGCTCCTCATAGTGACAGAGCCCCAAAGGACATTAGAAGTCCTCTAACCAAATGACCTCATCTGGGGAATGGGAAGGCAGAGGCTCAGATTGGAGAAGGTTAGTGGCAGAGCTGGGATAATGCAAATAAATATGATAGTCAGCTCTTAGGCTGTCTGTGACACAGAGCAGAGATGGACCTTGGATAGCCCAGAGTCTAGCTCAGAAACACGGGCCTCTCCACTCGACTGCACACCAGGACTTTAATTCCATCCTTTTATGAGCGTTTATGTAGCTCTTTCCACGTGTCACATCCTGCAGAGTATTGGGCTCCACTCACAGGCAGGCGGGAAATGAGCTAATATTCTCTGGGCCTCATCTCTGAAATGGGCAGCACACTTCGAGCCCATTCATACCACCCTTCCACAGGAAGACATCCACAATCATATAGCGATGACAGACAGTCCCTGCCCTCATGGAGAGCACGTATTTGTGTGGGACACAGCCAACAGTAACGAAGGAATTACAAAGTCGTTTATGATTATTGTGATCAGCGTGTCAACAGTGCAGGGTGCTAGGACTTAACCTGCAGAAGTAGGAAAGATGATAATAAAGTAAAAATAATCACAATAACAATAAAACTCTAATACCACAACTTACTATAATAATAATAACAGCTAGCTTTAATACAGAGTTCTGATGTTCAGGTACTGTTTTGTTTATATACATTTATTCACTTATTCCTCACAGCAATCCTATTCAGTAAGTACTGCTAGTAACCCCATTTTGCAGATCAGAAAACTAAAGCATGGGGGAAAAGTGACATTTGAACTGAGATCTGAGGAGTGCATAAGCTAGCTGTGCCAAGGGAGGAGAGGAAGGACAGAGAACAGCCTGAGCAAAACTCCCTGACACGGGAAGGCATTCAATGCATTCAAGGACATAGAAGAAGATCAGAGGGGCAGAGCCCACTGGGCCAAGTGGTTTAAGATAAAGTTCAAGAGGTAGCAGGGACCAGCTTAAGCAGAGCTGACACAGCTCAGGAGTCACTTCCTCTGGGAAGCCCTTCCTGCTCCTCTCCATCCTACTGTCCAGGAAAAACAACAACAAGGAGAAGCTCCTCTGCGGAGATCTACCTTGTATTCTCCAAGTTGTCACAGATCCTATAACAGAGTGGGTTATGGGGTCACTTGTCTGCATCACCCACCAAACTGTAAGGCCCAGGAGGGCAAAGCCAGGTCTAATTCGCCTGTCTCCAAGACCCAACACGGCTTCTGGAACAAGTAGATGTTAAGTATTTGCTGAATGAATGAATCAATGAAAGAAGCAGAGAATATTAAGTTGAATTAGAGCCATGTTAGAGATTTTTTTAAAAAACACCGAGGCCCAAGAAAGGGAAGTGGCTCTCAGGTGTTCTAGAGCCAGAACCCAGTCCCCTGCCCCTGCCCCTGCCCAGAAAGAACAGACAGCAGGGTGAGTGGGCTGCAGAAAGACCTGGGGCCCTGCCCTAAATCCCCTAGCCTCTCTAGGGGGCAGAGGGCTGGGGTGGCTGACTGGATTGGGCGTGAGGTCCCCAGCCCTTACCAGGCCACAGGGGGCGTTCTGCAGTGTCACTGTGAAGGTGCCTGAGGAGCGGCTCTTGGCCAGGATGTACTGACACGTGGCGGGGAAGGTGTACCGGCGGCCATCAAAGGTGGTGAAGTGGATGTCGCCAGTCACTGAACACTCGGCTGAGGGGCAGAGAAAGATGGCTGACCCATGGGAGCTGCCCCACGGGGACTGCCTCTGCCCAGCAGGCTCTGAGCAGGAGGGGGAGGCAGCACCCTGGCCTCAGGGATCAGGCAGTGTTTGGAGCCCTGGCCTGCCCTTTGAAAGCAATGGTCACTGGGCATCTCCCTGACAGGAGACCAGGTCCTGAGCTTGGAGACCATTTTTGGTCCAAGCCTTTCAAGCTCAGGAAGGTCCTTAAATATACAGAACCCCATGAAACCATCCCTGACAGGGAGTGGAGCAATTGCTCAATCAGGCAAAGCAGCTCTGAGGAAACGAAGGGAGACAAGCCAACCCAAGGAGCTGAGTGAACACCCCACTCCCTCCACCCCACCCCCACCAGCATGCCTGACTCCTAGAGCTGCCCTTCCCCAAAGGACAAAGGTGGGGGTCAGACGTACCTGGGCAGACAGATGTGCTGCACACCCACTTGCCCGCAGTGCATGTGCTGAAACAGAGACCAAAGAGGCAGGGGCTCAGCCCTCCAGGCCTGTGATAGATGCTGGAGGATGCCAGAACCCACAGAGCTCCTGCCCTCAGCCCTCAGTCTTCCCATCTCTAAAATGGGTGGTGGAGATTCTGCCCACGGAGTATCGCTAATGAGATCTCCTGTGACTCAGAGTGGCCGAGTGAGTTCCCCCATGTCGTCTGGGACTCCCAGACCCCAGATGGGCAGCCCTGATGGAAAGCCCCGGAAGTCACTGCCTCCCCTCAAACCCCAGCAGTGCACACAGACCAGGCATTGCAGTCTTCTTTCACCACAGAGCCAGTTGGGTACAGGGTCCCGTGGAACTCACAGGGACACTCAGCTGGTGCCACACAGCCCCCATCCTCGAAGATCAGCCCTAGGGTGACAGCAAAGGCCCACTTAACTCGCCTCTACTCTTGTTCACAAACCTTTCACAGCTCCCAGGGCCTGTGATAAAGATCCCCTCATCCAAGCTCTTTCACCACTGCGCCCACTTGCAGACTTTCTCCTGTATAAATCCTTGGTTCAGGTCAGATCTGAATCCCTTCTCAGCAAATAATCCCACCTCCAGAAATGTGTTGATAGGACCACCCACCCCAAATAGCCTGCATACAGGCTAGCTTCTCCTCTCCACCCCTGGAAAGCCTGTCACTGTATCTAGGACCAGCTCAGGTACCACCTCTTCCAGGAAGCTTTCCCTGACATCTGTCCCCCAACTGAATTCCTCTATCTCTTCTTGTCTGAACCCCTGAGCTGGTCCTCACCACATTGTGCCTTAAACTGGAGTCAGATGTAAGTGTTTTATCACTGCAACCAGATTCTGATCCCTAAATCAATTACGTATCTGTATATTTTTTTATCCCAACTCCCTGCCTAGCTGAGTGACCTGCACACTATAGATGTGTGACAGTCATACACCTTGAAAAACAGTGTATGGATGAATGTTGAAACAAATGCATTGTGATAAATTAATAAATGAAGGAATGAATGACTTGTCCTCATCTACACAGCTTAAAAAGCTCAGTCCCAATGAAATGTTATGAGCCTCTCAAGTGCCATGGTTCTGCCCCTCCCTTCCCCTCCCTTAAGCCATTCATTCATTTATTCACTTATTAGCTGTTTGCTCCTTCCTTCATTCACTCCACAAACAGGTATCCTCTGAGCCCTGGCTTCATGCTCATCCATGTCAGACCAGGAAGATGCTGCCAAGCACCCACTCCACCCCCAGCGTACCGTCAGGGCAGTAGCAGCCGTCTACACAGGCGATCTCACTGTCCACACAGGACACCCGGGACTGGCAGGAGGCGGGGCAGCAGGCAATGCACTCGTTGTAGATAAAGGCCTTCTCCTTGCAGTGCACAGCTTGGGAGGAAGGGAGCAGGATGGCCTATCAGCTCCTTACCTGGCCCCAGCTGTGCCAAGACCAACCCAGTCCCTACCCCAGACCCTGGGGTGGGAGGTCTTTGATTTTCCTGATCCCCTAGTCCCAGTGGGAATACTGGGTGACCAGGAAATTGGAGAGAGCCTGGGAGGCTCTGAAAACCACCTTCATCTCACTCTGCGGCCCTAGGCCAGTCCCTTCCGCCCTGAGCCTCAGTTTCCCCATCTGTCACATGAAGATGGGACCTCAAAGCTTAAAGCTCATACAACTGTGGTTCCAAGCAGGACAGGATGTCGAGCTGAGGCCTGAGAATGCCACTCACAGCTCCAGGACAGAACTTGTCTGAACCCCTCCCCACCCACCGCCAGGCTGCACCTACTGCATTGCTGAAGCTGAGTCCTCCAGCCCTGCAGGGGCCGCCCCGCCTGGGCACATGCCCGGGCATACTCCGCTAGTGCCCGGCACCAGATGGCTTCATCACCCACTGATCTGTGCAAAGAAATCGAGGGTCACACTAGAGCAAGGCCCAACCTGCCACCAGCCCTCCAGCAC
>NW_017731531.1:594844-612779 GCF_001890085.2 Hipposideros armiger
TGCTGAGCCCCACCCCAATACTGGGAGATGTCTCCCCACCACCCAATACCACCCTACGTCCTGGCTGCCCACTCACTGGCAGAGATCGCTGGTACAGCTGGCTGTGAAGGGCAGAGGGCTGACGTAGGCATGGCAGGCATCAAAGGGGGGCCGCAGCAGTGCCTCACACCGGCCATACACACCCTGGGGCGAGGGAGCTGGAGCTGGGGGCCAGCAGGGCCACGCATAGCCCTCTGACTTCACCAGCCCCACAGGGAATCCCAACTTGGACCCAAGAGAGAGAAAGAGGAGGGTGGGAAGGACAGGAAAGGGGCCATGGGCACCAACCACTCTGGGCCCCTACAGCCAGTGCCTTTCCAAGAGGTAGACAGAAAACCAACCTAAGCCAGGCACTAAGATGGGGGGTAAGGAGCCAGGGTGGGGGGACTCTCCCCATGGTCCAGACCTGCATGGTTCCCAGGCTCTGCTGCAGGCACGGTGGGAGAGGCAGGGAGGAGGTTATGGGCCCTGGAGGCTGGTTGGGGGCCAGCTCCTGCCAGCTGTGCACAAACTCAGCCACATCGTCCGTCAGCTTTCCTGTAAGAGGCACCGAGCATGACCACAGGTAGGGATAGGAGGCAGGAGGCCCAGGTGGATCTCAGGGAAGGCAGGTGGAAATAAAGAGATGACAAGCAGTGAACAAGGAGTTGAAGAATCCAGCCTGAGCTCCCATCCCAATCTGCACTTTCCAATGGGGCCATTCTCCTGAAAAAGCTGTTTCGTGATAATAGCCAAGAATGCTCCAGAACCTGCAGTGGGTTCTCACAGTTCCAAACTCAGGAGAGGCATCACCAATCAAAAGAGAACAGCATGTGAGCCTGGACAAGGAGCCTCAGAGCATAACCCCTCCCATGAGATTATTGCAAGGACTCTCTGAGATGCTGCACGTAAAGTGTTCGTATGTTACGGGCGCTCAAAGGTGTCACTTCTTCGGGCCAGGGCCGCCGTGATTTGGCCCCACGCCCTTCACTTCTAACTACTCTTCCCAGGCATCTTCAGCTCTAGCTGGGCCCTTTCTCTTCCTGGCTCTCTGGCACTCTGCTCCCTGCCCCTCCCCACATGCACACCTTATTGGGCCGATCCCACCTAGCAGAGTGCCCAGTAAATCCTCATAGAACCTTAGTAGGGAGTCTCATTATAACAACTTTACAAATGAGGAAACGGAGGTCGAGTTGCTAAGAACATGACTCAGGCCACACATTTGGTAGGAAGGGGTCCCTGGCCTTCCATTGGATCTCTAGTACCACTACCCCAGATTTCTGCCCCAAGACCTCTTCTACTGCTCCCAGCCTAACCTGTCCCCCATCAAAACCCACTGGAGGCCACCTGCCCAGCACCTCACCATAGCTGGTCAGCAGGTCATCCTGAGGGTCAGCATTGTTGTTCCCACACAGCCCATGGGTCCAGCCCAGGAACTCCGGGCTCATCTTGATGTAGACAGCCGAAGCGCCATCCCAGGCCAGTGTGAAGGCTGACTGGTGCCGCACGAGGACGTAGCCAGCAAGCTGCTGCAGACGCACACTCCCCATCGCATGGGGCAGTTGGACCCTGCAGGGCACAGCCCATAGCTTCAGACTGTCCATGCCACATCCATTAGCTCAGTCCCTGTACCAGAGGACCCACCGTCCCCTACCTGCAGGACCCATCATGTACACAGCACCTGCCTCATCCACACAGCTGCTGGAACCATGGGACCTGAGGCCCTACTTTCCCTCCCCGACTTCTCGGGGACATGAAAGTCCATCATTTGAGAGATTCTTTTGTCTTCAGAGTTTGAACACTGCTTTTTAAAATGGCAATTTCCCTGGCAGGGATAAATCTTAGAATGACTGAGTTCGCCAACTCCTTCCTCCGAAATAGGAAAGATGGCATAAGCAGACATCTACTTTGTTTATTTATTATTATTATTATTATTATTATCATTATTTTTGATGGGGAGCAATAAAGGAGCGGGAAAAGAAAAGACCAAGAGGGAAGGACAACAGTGGGTGAAAGAAAAGATGGGGCTGCAGCCATCTTGACCACTTTCCCAGTTTTATTGGTACAGGATCTCTTAGCCAATCTGGCAACTTTCAATCCACCTGAAAATCAGGAAAGGAAAACGAAAGAAGTGTCTAACCAACCAAAACTGGTACCAAAATATTCATGTACCAGCCTTTTATTCACTGGGGAAACCCTTGATCCTTGAATTTTCTGCTCAGCCCCAGAAAGCTTGGTTACCCAGTTTCCAGACCCAAAGCAGGAAATCAGAAAGGAGAGAAGGGACATTGCAGGAAGAACCCCATCCCTCCGTAACCAGCATAAAGTTACAGCAGACATCAAGGGCAGGAAAGGACAGTAGAGAGGAAAGAAAGATTTCATCAAGAACCACAGTCCATTTAGTGTGGGAACAGAGTCCTCCTTCCTTGCATGGTCCCCCACGCACCCCTGATGTCCCAGATAAGTGACATTCAAAATGGCCCTATGTCATCAGAAAAGGGTGGCAGTGTGCTCATTGTCTGCTCTGAGGGAGGATGGACCTGTATATGCTGTATTTGGGCAGATTTCCTTCTAGTTGTGAAAGAAAAGAAAAATTAAGCACGCTTTGGTGGTACACTCTTGGCTATCTGGAAAACTGCTATTTGCCTGAATACCCAGTCTCTGGAAACCCACAGGGCCTGAGAGAGTTCCAGAAAATCACAAGGGACTCATCTTTCTGCAAACCCAGATCACTAGAAACCCAGCTGGGCCAGCCAGTATGTTCCTGCCATAATGGTGGAAATTCTGCTGTTTGCCCTTGAAAACAATTTCCTTTAGGTTTGAGAATGGCAGGTGCTCACCTGTCCTCCACCAGCCAGGGAGTAGGAGAGCTCAGGGCAGGTGTTAGAGTTACCTCACTCCTCCGTGGGTGACCTCCTTGGCCAGACGTAGCTCCTGCTCACCCGCAAAGAAGAGGCTGACAGACCTGGAGCAGGAGTAGGGGGAGGAGCCGCACTGCGGGTCGTTGTGCACCTGGTTGGGGGTTTCAGGGGTCAGTGTGCAGGGTTCCAGCCATAGACCTGGCCCAGACCTTCGGTTCTGGACCCAGCAGCCCCCTGCTGAGCTCCCACTAATGCTAGTGGCCTGCCCACTTGTGCCAAGCATCTCTCCTCTGGTACCTCTCCCAGTCCCCACAACATCACAGGAAGGTCAGAGCTATGATTATCTGCATTTCAGAGAGGAGGCAACTGGTGCTCAGAGAGGTCAAGTGATGAAGGTCACACAGGTCACACACACAGCCAGGATTCTACCCCAGGTCTGTTGCCTCAAATTCCAGGGCTCTAAATACATTGTGCTATCTCCCAGTTTCTGAATTTTTTTGTTTATTCATCTCAGGTTATCCAATCAGATTGAAAGTCAATGTTACACACTCACTGTCTCATATGCATATAAAATGAGCAAACACACACACACACACACACACACACACACACACACACACACACACACCCCTCATATACATACTCACAGGGTACTCCCGATGCACACACTATAAACACACACTCCTACCACGACCCTGGCAGGCACGGCCTAGCCCTTCCCTGCACACATGGGCACACAGGTCACTCCTAGGCTGCCTATCACATATACATCTCCTCTGCCCCCTGCTCAAACAGAACCCATACTTCCAAGACCATAGGACCAAAGAAGGAGAAGGAGAACGAGGGTCCCAGAGCTTAGGGAAAAGTCTGAAAACGTTTCTCATCCAAGTGTGGAAACTCTTTCCGAACCTTCCACTAAATTACTGTTAAATGTGGTTAAGCAGGCTGGAGCCGCTTCAACTAAAACTGGGACCAGCAAGCTGCTGCATAGTCCAACTAAATATTTTTCAAACTTTTTTGACCATGGCTCCCAGTAAGAAATATAAATATATACATCTATAAATAAAACAAAAACTTTACAAAATAACTTTTACCCCACTAATGTGTAATGCATTCTTATATTTTCTAGTCTCTTTTTTCCTTTTTCTTTTTAATGCTGGTTGTGACTCATTAAGTTGATTTTATAATTCATGAATGCGTGGTACCCCATCAGTCTAAGTAATTATAACATATCTATCATGAAATGACACAGTCAAGAAAAGCTCTGATGTGAGAACCCCCAAGTCTGAGAGGACAGGGTTGGTCAAAGTCCCCAGCCCATCCAGGGCATGACCCCCAGGGCAGTCTGAGACAGAGGGACACTAGCTTCCAGGGCCTAGTGGAGCCTTTCTGGACAGGTAGGGCAAAGGAGGCCTCACCTGGACTGAGAAGGTCTGCCCCTCGGGTTCATGGCTCCCCACCAGTGTGTAGCTGCCCTTCCCAGAGAGGTAGTAGTAGAGGCCATCAAATGTTTCCACGTGGTGCTGTCCCCACGCCCGGCAGATGCTGTCCCTCTCAGGGCCGGCATTGTACACTGAGTCAGGGAAAAGAGAACCTCTCTGTGTAACTGCAGTGGGCACGGAGCCAGAGGCTGGTGGGTTCCAGCGCTGGCAGGGCGACCCCCACTACCCTCAGTCCAGGACGCCCAGGCCTCAGACCCACAGCTTTCCCTGTACCCATGGCCCCTCCCAGGGTGGGATGGAGCCCAGACCCACCCATCTGGCAGCGAGGTCCAGTGGCATTGAAGCGTCTGCAGTCACAGAAGTTTGGGTGCACACACTCACCCCCGTTGAAGCAGGAGAACACGTCTGCAAGTGAGACACAAAAGGCACCTCCCCATCAAGCCAAGACTGGCAGAAGCCAGTGCTGAAGCACCATCCTCATGCTGGGCAGCAGGCCCCAGCCCTCTCAGAGCTACACGGAGCTCGGACGCCCATCACAGGCAGCTCCAGCGTTCCTCCGCAGCTAGCCTTACTGGGGGCACAAACAGTGTGCCTCAGACTGCTGCCTGGCCCCCTCCCTGGCAGGCAGATGGGTGGGGTCTCAGAGTACCTGCCTTCAGTCTCTACCAAGTGGCCCCTAGGCCAGCCCCACCTGGGCCTTCAGCTCCCGCAGCTAAAAGTTCCTGGCCCCCAGGCAAGGCAGGTGGAACTGAGACTACGGAGCACGTGGGGTGACAGAGAGCGTGTCGGAGACCTTCAAGCACTGCTCTTCCTCACGGCACCATAAGTGCAGAAGCCACAGCATAAACCAGGGCAGGGAGAAAGGCCTCCTCGCATTTGGAAAGCAGTAGAGAGAAAGGCCCCGGAGGACGAGACGACAAAGCAGAGCGGAGTGTGTGAGGGACGGAGCCATGAGATAAAAGGAGGGGCCACAGACACAGGGCAAGATGAAGGGCAATGCCACAGAACACAGAAAGAGGCCACAGAAACAGGGTGAAGTCGAGGGGAAAACGACGACTAAATAAGAAGCTCTCCTCAGCCAGGAGGGAGAACCCAGAGGGAATCTGGAGGCCGGGGCTGGGGCAGGTGACAAGAAACCTCATGCAGGGAAAAGAGGTCACAGGAGGTCCCGAGAGAAGCCCCATCCTGCTCTCACAGGTCTTGCTGTGGCCCAAGATCCTCCCACACACAGCCCACAGACCACAGGAAGGGGGCCACTTACAAGATGGTGCACATTTGGCCCGATGGAGCCGCCTTTCCCAGGAAGACATGGCCAAGGAGTCCAGAGCTTCAGCCTCCTTTTTAAAAAGGAAGATGTGATCAAGATCTGACCTCAGGGCGGACAGACTTCCTGGAGGTCACAGCCTTTCCTATCCATCGCTTGGAGAGAGGGATACCTCGTACCCCTCGGTGCCCCAGGCACTTCACCTCCCCACGCCCACCTCTGAGAGGTACGGAAGGGAGAGTTTTCAAGCCTGCCCTAGGCCCAGAGGAGTGAAGGCTGGCTTTTACCCTCCAAAATGGCATCTCAGTAGCCTGAACACATCCTCTCCCTTCCATGCTCCAATATCCCCCAGCCTCCCTCCCTAGTGAACCTTTGTGTCCTCCACAGCCCAACACAAAACCCCCTTGTCTGGAGAACATAGTTCCTTCTCGCCACAGAAACCATGTGAGACAGGAAAAAGAAACAAAGGCAGCCCCTCACCCCAGGGCAGGGGAGCATCTCACCCCATCCCTCACCCCAACCTTTCGGGCTCTTCCGACAAGAGCAAAAACAGTGACTCCCAGATCATCACCCACGGTCCTCAGAAACTCAGCTCCAAGTCAGGACTTGCCCTGACGCCACCAGAGCTGAGGAGGACACGGGCAAAGCATAGCTGAGAAATCCTCTTTTCCAGACCAGAATCCCAACACTTGGTCTCTCCACATGTAAACCACCTGAAAGGAAGACTGTCCCAAATAGCATGTGTGTTCAGCCACCACACGGTTAGCTGACGTGGACACCTGACCTTGCGAAACTCCAGTCTGCGGTGTCTAATGTCAGCTGGCACTGGGACCCTGGGCCCAACAGGCTCCTCCCCTCTCAGACCCTCAGCCTCCTTATTTGTATAACTTCCCAGAGCTACAGGCCCAGCCCTGGGTGAGGTGCAATGGACAGAACAAAGTCCCTGCCCTCAGGGAGCTCATGTTCTTGTTCACAGGGCCAACACGGCACAAAGCACACTCTGGGGATTTGTCTCACATATCTACCTCCTTCATAGTCAGCATTCTCTGCTGACTCCCCAGCCTCCAGCAAAGGGCTTAGAACATAGGAAGTATTCAGAACCCTGGTCCCTGGGTCCCCAGCTCTTTGGCAGGCCGAGTCTCTCCACCTCAACCCCCGGCACTCATCCTCTTCCTCTTCACCATCCGGCTGACCCCTGGGAGGTCACCGGCCCCTCCTTCGTCAGGTCTCAACGTTCTTATCACACTTTGGTCCTGGTTCCTGGGTCCTCCTTCCCTAGATTGCCTTACCCTACAGACCCAGGAGGCAGGCTGCCCACCCTGGTCGTAATCTATCTCACGGGGCCTCAGGGACCACGGGAAACAGGAGAGAGCAGGGAAAACATTCAACACCAAGGTTCCCCCAGGCCCCAAAGAGCTTAATTAAACTTGGTCTTTGTGTCTCTCCACTCCTTGCCTCCACCTCAGATATGGCCTCTGAGATTGGTGTTCTGAGGTGAAAGCAGCCTGTGCTGCAAAAACTCAAGGTCATTTTCTGAAGAAAAAATTTACATCCTGTCTAAATGATTCGTCTTCTGCGTAGACCAGGAGTTCTTAATCATTTTTATGCCATTTTTATGAACACCTTTCTTTGACAATCTAGTGAAGCCTATGGGCCCCTTCTCAGAACAATATTTCTAAATATCTAAAATGAAACATAAGACTACAAAGGAAATCAAATATATTTCAAAATAACTATGAAAATATTTTATTAAAATGTGTGACATCGTCATATTTCTACTTCATGAGTAATACATTAAATAACAAGACCTAGTAGCAGGTATTATCACTGCGCACATTTTGAAGTAGTGCGCATAGGTGAGATCTAGAGATGTGAACAACAGCTGTAAGGTGATAGGAAATAGCTGTGATTTCTTTTGGTGACAGTCACAGACACTGCTAACACTCTTGTGGTTTGTAGCCTATATAATGGAAAGGAATGCTAAATTTCCATTAGATTGGGGTACCTGTAAATAAGAATGTACTTTTTTCCCCACCCAAGTTCATGGACCCCTGATCTACACCATCAATTCTTTGAAAATGGCTGAGCTCTAAAGGAGTGAGGCAGCATTGAAATGAAGGCTGGTCGGCCGCTGGTCTGGGACAACCCCCCACCCATATGAATGAGGGTATTCCAGGCAGAAGCCCCCGAAGGGTCCCCAGGCTCACTTTCTAGCTAATGGCCTCATTTCCCACACCTCACTCCAGTTACCTTAAAAGAGAGCCGTTTCAACCCCTTATTTGCTCTAAGGAGTAATGTGAGACTCCTACTGGGGTTGCCTGGGTCAGATGCTTCCCAAGAAAAAGAGTGGGGGCTACCCTGGAATGCAGCAAGGAGGGAAGGCCACGGGAAAGGGTATTTGAGTAAGGATCAGCTCCCTCACTGAAACACAGGCATTCCTGGAGTCTTATGGGCCATTCACAGTGCCATGAAACAGGTCACTATAACCAGGAGACCCAGCTCCACCTGCTCTGGGGACCCTGGAACGTCACCCACCTACCTTGATTTCCCCAGCGACAAAAGAACGACGACATTATCTTTCAACTCAAATTATACTGGACTGCAATTCTAAAAGTTGGGGGCGACGCAAGTGCACAAATGAGAAATAAAAACCCCAGATAATCCACACATTAGAGAATAAGCGTGCCCCCTCCTACCTTGGGGTCTTCATATATATTTCCAAAGGGCAGGCATTTGGGACACATTGTTTCCTATCATAAATGGTTCTCCCAACCTGCTGGCACGAAGGACCACCCAGAACTGATTCCTAGGGCATGCATGAAGTGAGACTCAGGATGCTTGGAGGGGCCTGGCTGTGAGTGGGCTGGATTTGTAACATGTCTGTGGTTGTAGAAAGGAGACAAATGCAGGCCAGGATTAGAAAGGGAACCTTAGTCACCTGATTTAGAAACCAAAGAAGTTTGGCAAAGAGAGAAAACAAACCACCACCTCTCACCTCTCCCAAAAGCACAAAGGACCCCCCGGCGGGTGTGCAACAGGGAGTGGTCAAGATTCAGAGGATGGTAGCTCAGGGCTCTGCTTCTTATCCAACCCTTCCTTGCAAACCCCACCAGGTGGCCCAGTTTTTCTCTCCTCTCAGGGTAGCATTGCTGCGGCCCTGGCTCAGGGTATGGAGAGGGGCCTCTAGAAGGGTTTGGAGCCTTTGCAGGCCAGACAGGGAAAAGAGAACTTACTCCATTCTCCTAAACTCTCACCTCCCTACTTTCACACAGGGGAGGGGAGAGAGCCCTGTCTCCGAGAGTGTCTTGGTGCCCCACTCCCCTAATTAAAAAAAAAAGAAAAAAGTCAGCTACAGGGCCCTAGGAGATTAGGAGAGTGGAAATAGAATTTGCATACTTAATACACATACCAGAACCTTGTTTGCTCCTGAATAACTGCAGAGGCAGCCTTCCTGCAACCTACAGAGCTCCCTGCCAGCCTCAGACCCCAATAGAAATAAGCCCTTGCCCAGCAAAGCCCCCCTTCCTCAGGCCCCCCTTACCTGACCACCCATCATTGCTGTCGCATCTCCTATGGCAAGGGTCACCTCCTGATGGCTGCGGCTAGATGAGAAAAAAACCTAACATGGGTGAGGCTACAGGAATGAGTCCTGCCTCCCCACTACCCCAGGCCCATCCCACCCCCTGTGCTAACTTCTGGGGTCACCCACACTAGGAATAAAGATGGGAGCAGCGAATGGGGTAGCCGCAAGCTCCAATCTACTCACCTGGGATCCAGGGCTGGCTCAGGTTGCTGCTCTGCATTGGTCGGTGATGTGGGTGCTGAGGCTGGGGAGGGGCATTACTCTCCACTGAAGATATGCCCCGCATTGTTGGGCCTCCACCACCCCATCCCCTTCGAGGACGCCTCTCCCACATCAAGCCCCATCCCTCCCATTCTCCTCCCTGCAGCTTTCTCAAATTCTTTCTCACCCTCTCTGGTAACTCTTCGACAAGGGTCTCCCTTTCCTTCCACTCTCTGTTCCAAGTTCACCCTAGTTCCCCACCTTGGGTCTCCTCCACCCTGCCCAGCTTAAGACCCGTTCCCCTGGCTGGCCTCTTTCCTTCTGAGCCCCCCTCTTCCCACCCTCTCCGTCGTTGTCCCCCTGTCTCCCTCAAATCTTCTCTTTTTCCTCCTTCTCTCCAACCTGCCTATACCCGTTTCCCCTAAACGTTCCCCCAGCCCCGGCCTTCCTTAGTCCACACCCCTCTCACCGGGAGCCCGCACCCTCAGGGACTCCCCTGCCGGCTCACCTCGAGACACCCAGACGCAAACGAGTAGCAGACAGAGCGCGGGTGCGGGGTCGCACGGGGCCAGGGCCCCCATAGGGGCTCGCGGGTACTGGGAAGGCTGAGCGGGGCCCGGGGTCCCGAGTGACTCTCCGGGTGAAGGCTAGGTCACACCTCCACTCGGCGGCAGCCAAGCGTCCCGCTCTCTTACCCCAGGGTTCCCTGGGCCCCGCCTCCCAGGCGATTAGCTAGCTCCTCCTCCTCCAGCTAGAATGACTGCACTGCCCCGCGTATTACCATAATTTAGGCGCCTGAAGAAGATCCAGCCTTCACCCCGCTTGGACTGTGGCTGCCCCTCCCCAGGGGAGGCGGGATTCACATCGCTCAGCCCTCAGGCCCCTGGGGGCAGCAAGGAGGCAGCCTGTGCAGCCTCTAACATCTCTTACTCCGGAGAGATCCCTAGCTCAGGAACTTGGGTCCTGGAAGCCCCTTACACCAGAGACCCAAGATGCTAGTATGTGTCTGGTCCCCCACTCTTCTTTTCACAGAGCTCATGGGACACGCTATTCAGTGGTCAGTAGCAACCAGGGTTCAGGACTGCAGAGTCCTAACCTGTGATCCCACCACTTCCTACTACAGCCTTCTGGGTCCCCAAGTCTGCACCCTACCCCCAGTTTTGAGCAGCTCCTGAAATGGTGACTTAATGACAGAAGTGCCCCCCACAATCCCATATTATTGCTCCCACCGAGTCCAAACTCTGACAAAACATAACAAAAAATAACTTCAATTTTGTGAAAAAGGTATACCCGCTGCCCAGAAGGAAATATAAAATGGTGGAAATGTGGGCCTGAGAGCCTTGGGAACCTGTGCATCACTCACTTGGCCAACTGAGTGTTGGAACACCAACTAGCTACCAGGACTTGGAGATGATGATGATGATGATGATGATGATGTTGGCCCCAGCAGACCTCTGGGCAGGGGGCATAGATGTGGGATGCATTCATTCAACTAAGTTGTTGAGCATCTGTTCCTTACTGCACACTGTTCTGGGAATAGAGTGGTAAATAAAGCTCACGCAGCTATCCACACAGGGCATGGGTATAGATGGGAAGGTTAAAGAGGCGAGAGCCAAGGATGGAGCCTGGTTAGAGAGTGAGCAAAGGCAGGATTGTCCCAGAGGAAGCTTGAAAAGGAACATTCATGGGAGAGGAGAACCAGATCTCAGAGCTGCCCTCAAAACCAAGAGGGAAGCATTTTTAGAAGAAGAGAGTCTGTGGAGGTGGCGGTTATGTAAAAGGACGGGGACCTTGTTCCCGCTTGTAAGGGCCTTTGTCACTCTGCCTGGATTCTAAATATGAAATAAACAGCCATGTGACATATTGGGTTGTCGGAAAAGTCATGACGTATTTTGTCTATGTTTTTCAAAGGTCATTTATTTATATAAAGAACAAAGATCAATCAATGATATATTGCCCGTTTTGTTTGATAACCTTTTGCCATCTTTCAGTGAGCTTCATAATTCCTCGTTCATAGAAGGACCTGTCTTTATTTGCGCAAAACTGAACAAGGTGCTGATTTACAGCCTCATCTGAATTGAATGTTATACCACGCAAGGGGTTTTGAAGAGAGCGAAACAAGTGGAAGTCTGATGGCGCAAGGTCAGGCGAGTATGGTGGGTGTGGCAACACATCCCATCCAAGCTCCAATAATTTTTGACTGGTGATCAAACTTGTGTGTGGTCTCGCATTGTCGCGATGAAACACAACTCCTTTACAATTAACAAGCTCTGGACGTTTCTGGAGGATGGATTCATTCAAACCGTCCAATTGCCGACAGTACATATTCGAATTGATTGTTTGGTTCCTTGGTAGGAGCTCGAAAAACACGACACCTTTAAAATCCCACCACACTGAGAGCATAACCTTCCTCTGATGAATGTCTACTTTCGATATCGTTTGAGCCGAATCATCACATCGGGACCAAGGCTGTTTGCACGCCACATTGTTGTCAACAATCCATTTCTCATCACCAGTTATCAGTCGCTTCAAAAAAGGATCATTTTCCTCACATTTAATGAGCATATTGCAGTTGTTTATACACGCCGTCAAATGAACTTCTTTGAGTTTATGCAGAACCCAAATATCGAGCTTGGTTACATATCTGAGCTTCTTCAGGTGATCATGAACGCTAGAATGACGGATGTTCAATGTTTCTGCAATCTCTTGTGTCTTGTAATGTGGGTCTGACTTGATCAATGCTTTTATTTTGTCATCATCAACCTTGGTGGGCCTCCCTGCCTGAGGAGTGTCGTTGAGATCAAAATCAGCACGGAATTTCGTGAACCATCGTTGGCACTGACGTTCTTGTAGAGCATTGTCACCGTAAACTTTATGCAACTTTTCACAAGCTTGACGTGCATTCTTCCCTTTATGGAACTAAAACAATAAAATATGGCAAAAATGCATAGTTTGGTCTTCCATCTTCAACTTGTTGTAAAATCTCCAAAACTCAACCAAATCGCTCAATTTTTTTTAGAATGAAGCTAGAACTGTCAGCTGTCATATGACATAGCAATAACATGGATGCGAAAGACTCTAGTACTTCCAAAAATGAACTAGTGCCATCTGTCGCAAACGTGCATCATGACTTTTCTGACAACCCAATAGTTATGAAATGTAGAGAATCAATGCAGTAAGTTGGAGAGGAATGTATTTTGTGTGCCTTTCCTAGACCTTTGAAAATCCCACAAGTCTTTCCATCTCTGACTTAATTAGTTAATACTAAGGTGAGAACATGGATAATATTTTAAGGTTCTTTCCAGAAGGGATTTACATCTTAAACCAGGCAACAATTTAGCCCAAATTTAGTCTGCTGGCCAAACTTCAGCTATTAGGCGTGGAATGTAAAGGAAAGGATCTTTAGGTGCCCCTGAAGTTACAATTACCGATTCACTGATTTGGGCTGCTGTCCATCCCCTGTGTCCTGTTCCCTGACATGGTGCAAACAATCAGGCCCCCATCCTGGGTTAAGTCCAGGCACAAGCTCCATAATTAAAGGTCCCCACTCTTTCCATTCACACCTGTCATATTACCCCTTTTCCTGGGCCCTTCTTTCCTCTCAGTCTGCCCCGGGCTTGATTCGTCATTGTCTTTGCATCCAGCACTAGACCTTCAGCAAACTTTGGTTAAATTGAATCAAATGAACCAAATGGGGTTTGGGTCCTGGGCAAAGGTCAGCCAGAAATCAGACTGTCATTGCCAGGCCCTTTCATGCTTCAGCGAATGTGTGTATAGGTGTGTTTGTGGGTGGGGTGGGCTAGGGAAGGTCGGAAGGGAAGTTGGGTGAGGAGGGGCACTTTCACCCACTGACTCTGGCCTCTGTGGGCCACAATAAGACCCAGCCTCAAGAAATTCACAGATCGGCGCGGGCAGTTGGCTCAGTTGGTTAGAGCTCAGTGCTCATAACACCAAGGTTGCCGGTTCGACCCCACATGGGCCACTGAGGTGCGCCTTCCACAACTAGATTGAAACAACTACTTGGAGCTGATGGGTCCAGGAAAAGCACACTTTCCTCCCCCCCCCCAAAAAAAAAAATTATAAAGAAAAAAATATATATTTAAAAAAAAAAAAGAAATTCACAGATCAACGATTTCTTCCTAATGGGAAAAGCCCATGGAAAAGGTTCATTATGGAATGAATGTACACTGAAGGTGAGATGAGTGAGCCTTAGGAATGCAAATGGGCCTCTAATTTGTGTATCCAGAGAAAACTGACTAGGTTACCTCACTCCCCACTTATTGAGGTGAGAGTCTCAGAGTCTCTGAATTCTGGCCCCCACAAAAAAAGTCCCAAACCTCTTCTCCCAGGGGTCCAGAGATCCTCTTTCAATTGCGCGTGTTTAGAGGGTCATTCCACGACGATTGGAATAGCGCCAGCCATCCACCGTCACCACCATAGACACACACTGGAGCTCATTTGCTCCAGGGCGTCAGAGGGAGGCTACAAGGTTCAGGACAGGTGTCTCCAGCCTCCCAGTGGCTCCGCCCCGCCCCCGCCAAGGCCTCGCCGGTTGCCGTCGCTGCTCCTGTTTGCTCCCGGCAGCCAGGCACCCCAAGGAACGATTTGTGCAGCGACGCGGCACAAAGTATCCCAGCCATGGACCGGAAGGTGGCCCGAGAATTCCGGCATAAGGTCAGAGCGGCTAGGGGCTCCCCAAATTCCTGTGATCCCTCCCTTTTCTAGTCGAGCCTGAGGTTCTGGGTAGACTGGGACCCTGAGGGTCATTTGATTGCCAGCGGAATCTCCAGTAAAATGAGAGAGGAACACTGAGACTCCAGATGCAGGAACTGCTAAACTGATCTGAAAGTGTCCTTCCTCCTTCTGCCCTCCAGGGGCTGCGGGCTGGGACTTCTCTGGGGTTGGAATTCCTTCCAGCGATCCGCCTGAGACAGGATTCTTCTGTTTGATGCCCCAGTGGGCAAATCCCCCAGCTCCTTCCTAGTGCCCCCAGCTCAGCTGGAGCATGTGGAGAGGGTCAGAGGCAGGGTTTGAGAGGGGAGGATTCTCAGGAGGGGAAACTGCATGTCTCTGTCCTTTGATCTCAAAACACTTCAAGGAGTCCCCTTCCTGCTGAAGAGCATTTCTTAGGTCCCAGACAAGCAGCTGAGGAACTGGTGCCGGTCAGGGGGGCAGTGAGAGGAAGGCAGGAGGTGCAGAGCGTCAGCCAGACCCTTCCAGCAGAGTCTCCCTCCCCTGGTGTGTCCCACCGAGGGGCCTCGTTGGTGGTCTGGGATCCGCAGACACCATCCCTGAAAGTTGCTGGATTTCATCCAGGGCATTTCCAGAGCAGTGTCCAGAGCTCTGCAAGGGCCGCTGAGGCCCTGAGGCCAGACAGGACCATTCTAGGAGACCCAGAGGACCTCCCCACCTGGCCTTAGGATGCCTCAGAGCCCGAGGGTTCCTGGGTGCCAGGGGCTACCCACAGGCCCTGCCTGAGGGACCGGTGACTGTGTGCCCTGAGGCCCTCCCAGAGGGGCAGTGTCTTTAGACCAAGCCAAACCCCTCCCCAGGCTTGAGGGGAGAGCTCAGGTGGGCAAGGTCAGGGTACTTAACCCCTCTCTCCCCGCAGAGAGGCCCTGCGGGGAGTAAGAACCCATCACTGCAGGGGCTGAGGAGTCAATCATTCGTTTAATAAACATGTTTTGAGCACCCCTTATGTGCCAGACCCAGTCTCTGCCCTCGAACTGTGGGTCACTGATGGGAGGCAGACCCTACACCAGTCATTACCCATGTCTAGCTGCTGAGTGTCGGGATCAAGGTTTGTTGGGAGCACAAAGATGGCAACTCAAACTGGCAGAAGTCTCCCAAAAACGAAGCCTTGGGCATCCAGTTCAGCAGGAGTTGGGGACGGCGAAAGGCTAGGGGAGCGTGAAATCGGGTTCACCCGTGTACCCTGTTGCAAAGGGACGTGAGGCATGAGGGGAGAAATTTCAGCCGTGAGGCCATTTGGTGAGTGTAGATTTCAGACAACCACCCCAAGACTCAGGCTTAAATTTCATTTTCCTGCTCCTGGGCTAAAAGGAAGGTCTGGTCTTCTTTTGCCTTCTCCCCGTGGAGTACTAGTCTTGGCCTCTTTTGGGAGAATTAATTACCTGTGGGATGCCCTGTCTGACTCTGCCCCTGGAGTAGCCCCTGTTCCTCTTCCCCAGGCCCCACAGGCTCCAAAGGGCCGCAGGCCTCTGTGTTTCCACCGCGCTGCTCTTCCTCATCACGAGTCATTACCTATTAATGCCCCCGTGTGTGCAGGCGGGGCAGGCGCCATGCGGGGCAAGACCTGGGCTGGACTTTGTGCCCTGCAGCTTCAGAGGCAGCAGCAACCTTCCCCTCCCAGGTTGGAGATCATCTAGGAACTGGGGAAAAGGGATGAAGCAGCAGAGGATACGAGAGAGGGGCACACAGGCATATTGGGTGAAATCTATTGCTTGCTGTTAATTGCTTTCTGGATGTCCCCTCCTTAGTGTTTCACAGCAAACCGACCCCTTGAGAATTGTTTATAATCTAAATCCTTAGTGGTTGGAGGTAGCATTCAAGGTAGTGTGTTGTCATGGAAAGTGCTGTGTGACCCTGAGCCAGTTATTAACCTCTCTGTGCCTCAGTGCTCTAATTTGTTAAATGAGAATCACAGTAATATTTAACTAGTAAGATTACTGTGAGTGCTGGATGAGATCTACACATGTGTAGGGAGCTTAAACCAACCCTGGCACTGCTGTTTAAGCGGAGCTTAAGTATCCACTGCTGTTGTCTATTATCTGGGGTTATGCAGAACTGATGTCAGATCTGAATGACCCTTGTCACTCACTGTAACAAATGAGACCTTGGGCAAGCCCCATAATATCTCCAAGCTTTAGTTTCCTCAGCTGTGAGATGAGGTTCCTAGCGCTTACCTCATAGGACAGGATATATTAAATAGGAACTCAAATACTGGCTACCCTGGACACATAATAACCATTCGGTAAATGGCCACACTGTTTTCGCCAATGCCTCCAGAGCAACAGGAATCGGTTTCCGTGGGCTTGTGCAGTTTCTCAAGGCCACTGGCAGCACTTGCATGGCCTTCTTGGTCACAGCCTTGGGCCAGGATACCAAGGGAAGGGGAGAAGGACATCAGAAACGAAGGCTTTTTCCCCAGAGGACCAGCTTTTGCAAAGAAAGCTGCCCCTCTGCTCACTCACCTGCACAGCGCAGGAAGAAACTTGGTTACTCATTTGCTCAAAAAGTATTTATTGCCGGTGCAGTAACCATGTGTTTATGGGTATCTGTAGTGTACCCTGCCCGAGGCCAGGCATCCCGAGGTGGGGTGGGATACATTAGAAGGTCACAAAAAGACCCTGCCTTCTAGGGATTTGCTAATCATTCATTCATGCATACATGCAGTAAACATTGACTGAGCTTCTAATATATGCCACACAGCACTCTAACCACTGAATAACAAAACAAACTCCATGCCCTTTTAGAGAGTACATTTTAGTAGGGAAGACAGACAGTTAACAAGTAAACCAATAAAAGTATCATACAATGCCAAGTAGTGATATATGTTATGAAAAAATAAACGGAAGAGAGGCTAGAAGGTAACGAGGTGGTACTCTCTATTTAGGGTAGTCAGGAAGGCCTCTCTGAAGAGGTGATATTTGAGCAGAGATCTGGAAGAAGTGAGGAAAGGAGCCATGGGGATATATGTGGAAGAGCATTCCAAGAGCGAGAACAGCAAGTGCAAAGGCCCTGAGGCAGGCATATGCTTACCTTCTTTCAGGAGGGCAAGTAGGATGGTGTTTCTGAGGTATTATGGAATGGAGAGAAATGGGAGGTGAATTGGAGGTGTGGTGGGGCCTGGTAGGTCATGGTCAAAACTTTGGGATTTGTTGTAAGTGTGATGAGAAGCCAGCAGCGGAGTGACATGACTGATTTACATTTAAAAGGAATTGCTTGACTGCTGGTAGAGAGCAGACTGAGAGGGCCAAGAGAGGAACCCGTTTAGGAGGCTTTTATGGTAGCCCAGGCCAGAGGTGAGGAGCTTGGACAAGGTGAGGAGTGGTCAGACCCAGGATACATGTTAGAGCTGGACCTGATGGACTTTGCTGATGGGTTGTTCTGTGGGTGTGAAGAGACAGGCCTCAAGGGTGAGCCTACATTTTGGGTGGAGGAACAAGTTGGTAGGGAGGAGCAAGAGTAGGAGGTGGTGGAAACTAAGAGTTCCATTTTGGATATTTTAAGTTTCAGATACCTGTTAGACCTTCAAATAGAGAGAGAAGTGACTGCGAAGGCTGGTAGTTGGAGTGTGAAGACAGAGAGAGGTCTGGGCTAGAGATAAGCCTCAGTGAGTCCTTTGGGTGTAAATGGTAGTTCAAGCCCCGAGACTGATGAGTCACTTAGAGCAGCGGTTCTCAACCTGTGGGTCGCGACCCCTTTGGGGGTCGAATGACCCTGTCACAGGGGTTGCCTAAGACCATCGGGAAACAAAAAGATATTTACATTACGATTCATAACAGTAGCAAAATTACAGTTATAGAGTAGCAACGAAAATAAT
>NW_017731531.1:617124-625473 GCF_001890085.2 Hipposideros armiger
CGCCACAGCTGGAATTGGGCTAGAAGCTCATTGGTCAGGATATCCTCACTCCAACCAGAGCATGTGGGATTTTTATGCTTCCCTTGGAGTGTAGAATACCCACGGCTCCAAGAGTCATTCAAAAGATGTTCTGTTATCTTAGAATGGACCAAGACAAAAGGGTTTTTTTCAATCGGGCAAAGGAAAGACATGGGCATTTGAGATAAGGAATAACTTTAGAGCAAAGGGTTTGAAATTTTGGCCTAAAAAAACCCTAGAGTTTTTCCCAGGAAGGCCTGATTCATACACACAGTGGTACAGCAAGCAGGAAGAGTGTGGACCTTGGAATCAGATAGATCAAGGTTCAGATTTTAGCTCTGTCTCTTATTAGCTGTGGGACCTCAGGTGAGTTGACACAACCTCTCTGATCTTCAGTCCTCATCTGCAATATGAGGTGAGAACATTGGCCTCGTAGGGCTGGTGAGATAGACAAATGGAAGAAAAGATACTTGCGCCATCCCATGGGGGCTCTGCAAACACTACTTCCTTTCCCCTTCTGTTCCCATAATTCCCTTCCTCCTATCTGATTGTGTGGGTACCCCAGGAGGTGGCAGGGTGGACAAATCCATTCACCACCTATTTATTGACCACTTACTATGCATTAGGCCCAAGGGATTTAGAACAAATACACCTCATCCTTCCCCTCACGGGGTTTTCTGTCTGATGAAGGAAACAAACCAATTCACACAAAAAGCAAGACTTTAAATAACAAATTGTGACTGCTGCAATGAATGAATTGGAACATCTTGGAGTGGGGGTTGGGGGTAGAGTGAGTTCTGTTTGGGTAGGGGAGCAGGAAGACCTCCCTAAGAAGGAAGCCAGCCATGCAGGGAAGTGGGGAGCATGCCAGGCTGGGGGAAGAGCACATGCCAAGGTCCTGAGGCTGAAGCTAGTGTGGCCTGTGGGAGGCACGGCTTGGAGGCCCATGCAGCCAGGAAGAGTAGCAGGAGACAAAGCTGGGCTTTGATAAGTCAAAATAAGGAATTTGGATTTGATTTTTAGCACAATGAAGAAGCTATGAAGCAAACAGTGATATAATCTAATTTATAAAGATAATTCTGGCCCCTGACCCTAGAGGAGTTCAGAATTTTTCTCTGCTCAGACTCCTGTAACACAGCGAAATGTGGGTAGCCCGGGCCTATCTCAGGAGGTCCCCCACCCCTCTCATATGGGCCCAGGCAGAGCGAGGAGGGAGAGCCCAGGCTGTGTCCTTACAGAGATGGGCTTTGGGAGGTGCCCTCTTATGCAGGGCATGCAGGAGCCTGGGATACCACCCTAAGATGTAGTACGGTCACTCACTCAAGCAGATGCTTCTACCCCCCACCCCCACCCTACCCCATCTTCCAGCTGGCTGGGAGCACCTGGCCTGGAGGAGAGGGGCAGTGGCATAGGAGATAGCAGGAGTGCCCTCATTGAGCAAGTGGGGTGAACTTCTGTAGCAGCCACAGCCTCGCTGTGAGCCGGTGGAGGGCAAGCCTCCTAAGTTATTCTCACCTTCATTGAAATGCTCAGCCTGACTTTAGAGAGAAGCAGATACTGTCAGGTGAAGACCAGCAATCTGTACTCTGTGCCCCTGCTCAGACCAGAAATCCCCAGGACTGGGCCTAGTGTATTGGGACAGACTGCCCCAGTCTTCCAGAACCCCTGAGACACTCATCGAAAGAGGCAAAGCTGCTTTGGCCCTCCTGTGGCTTCCAGCAGCAGCTTCTCCCTGTGGGGACGGCTGAGGCCCTGGATGATGCTCTTGGGCCTGGAGGCTGCAGGAGGAAGGGACGCAGTGATTCCCTCGAGCCTCCACTTTGTTCCCTTACTCAGTCTCAGACTGAAGAGAGAACCAAGGATACAGTGCGTAGAGATTCACGCTGACCTGCCCTGTGGAGTGGAATTTGAGGCTAGTGGCCTACCAGCTCCCCTGGGGCTGAGGTGCCAGTGAAAAAGTTCCTGACCCTGACCTTGGAGACCCAGACATTGACGTCAGCAAAGAAGAACTAATGTAACCTGACTCTTGCCCTTGGGTGTGTGTGTGTGTGGGGGGGGTCTGTGCAGGCACCTAGAGGGGGGAAGGCGTGGCCAGAAGCCAGGGGCCAGAACCCAGCTGAGGCCAAGAGGGAACAGGGAGGAGGTGCCCCTGGCACTGGTGACACAGAAGAACTCTGTGGTGGGGTGCTTCCAACGGGTGGAATGTGCTATCTGAGCGAGTGGCCCAAATCTTTTCTGAAAGCAGTTATCCGGCATTACAGCCGCTATCAGGTAAAAAAAAAAAAAAAATAGAATAGGCTCCCTCCATATCGGGAAGCCTATACTGTTGCTGCACGGGTGACACGGCCATGGGGGTGAGTGGCAGCACTGCTGCCAAGGGGCATATTGCTGTCACATGTGTGCATATGTGTGTGCACCTGCCTGGGACAAGGTGCGACCTGCCACATCTGGATGTGCTGAGGTACCCCTGTAGTCACATTGGGGTGGTCTGCACTGGTCCGATGTGTTGGCCTCTGGCTTCCCTCCTGTCCTCACAACTCCAGCACTGAGGAGATGCTGAGGAGGTCCCCAGCCGTCGCCTCCCCCTCCCTGGGGTCTGCTATCAGGATGCTGGGCCTGGAGTTATAATTCTGCCCTTGGGTTTTTCCAGGTGGATTTCCTGATTGAAAATGATGCAGAGAAGGACTATCTCTATGACGTGCTGCGGATGTACCACCAGTAAGTGCACTGGGTCCAGCTCCCGTGGACCACCCGGCTGCCTCTGTCTGCAGGGAGCCCTGGTGTGGGTTGCTCTGAGACAGAAGGACCTCCCCATCACATCCTGGGGAGATGGGGTCGGAGGGAAGGCAGACACTCAAGGCTGCTGGGAACCAAATGGACACACCATTCACTTGTCCCAGCAAATATTTACACAGACACTCTGTGCATGGCTCTGGGCTCGGGGCACACGTGTGAGCACGACAGACTGATTACTGCCCTCAGGTTGCTCACAATCTGATGGGGGAGGCTATCAAGTAGCCAGGTAGGTTCAATAGAGTATAACTGCTGGGACAGGACAGGAAATGCCAGCTGGCCCCAGCATCAGATGTCTCTTATCACCCACCTGCTTTTTTATTTATTCAGCATACATTTATAAGCTCTGCCACTTGCTGGGTCCCGTGCAGAGTCTGGAAATGAATAAGATCTACTTTCTTTCCTCAATTTACTCGTGGCCTGGTGAGGGGAGCTAGACAATGCAAACACAAGGAATTCTCATATAAGTTACAGTAAAATAACTGCTAAAGAGAAGTAAAAGCAGGGTGTGAAGAAAGGGGTTTTCAATCTAACTGTGGAGGGAAGGACCAAGAAGCCTTGAGCTGGGGTTTGAAGGGTAAGATGGATTTTGATNAGAGTAGCAACGAAAATAATTTTATGGTTGGGGGTCACCACAACATGAGGAACTGTATTAAGGGGTCGCGGCGTTAGGAAGGTTGAGAACCGCTGACTTAGAGAGACAGTGCAGATAGAAGATCCAGGACAGAATCCAGGGCACCCTCTAACCTTTAGAGGAAAAGGAATGGCACGTGAGGCAGGAAAGTCAGGAGAAGGGGGCATGGTCAGCTGTGCCACGCGCTGGGTCAAATGCTGTCAACCAGAGTCTCTTGGAAAGATGAAGTTTAGACAGTAAAGTAAGAGTCAAGTCAACCCAGTACTATCTGGGATGCAAGCTGTGAAGGTCTCGGAAGAGTGCGGCTGCATCCATTCATCCCACCAACGTTTATGAAGGGCCCACTCTCTCTCAGCTACTGAGAAGATAGATTTTGTATCATTTATTCTTGCTTAGTTTCATTTAACAAACACTGAGAACTTACCTTCTGCCAGGCACTGTCTTAAGCATTTAACAATCATTTATGAATACTAAAAAAATTATTGATTTCCTTATAAAAGGATGAAATGGTATGAAACAGATCCTTTTATCCCCATTTTACAGATGAGGGAACAGAAGCACAGAGATGGGGGTAGACCCAGACGGGGAAGGGGCTTGTTGGCTTCATCACTATGCTGCCCCCAGGCCTGTGCCTGGGCCACATGCAGATTAGTGGGGAGACAGGCAGGTAAAGATAGTACAACCCAGCTTGGCGAGTCCCGCGGTAACGGTGGGAACAGCATGTTGTCACATGCACAGGGAATGACAGGACAGGCTGTGTGGCGGAGCCTGAGGAAAGGCTTGACCAAGGAGAGCTGACGTCCGAATTGAGGCGTCTTAAAGGTGGGGGAAGAGGTCACAGAGGGGAAATGCTGCTGGCACCTCCACCGCTAATAGCTAACATTTTAAACCGGCCAGCATCACGGCAGGAAGCAGCTGGCTCATCCAAACCGGAAAAGGAAGAGAGTTTTATGAAGAGATTCCATAGGGGGAAGGGCAGGTAAAAGTGAAGCCCTAACTAAGGCTTGTTAACACAGCCTGGGAGGAGCAGCTGCTGGAAGCCCGGTGTCCCTGAAGGCGAGAGGAGGGAGCGTCCCCAGACCAGGGGAGAGCCATGGCTGCAGAGAGAGGCCCAGGCAGGCGCTGCAGCCTCAGGTGGGGGAACCTGCCTACAGGGGATCCAGCACGGTGGGACCTGGGAGTCAGAGCCCATTCTCTTTCTCCTCACGCCCTCTCACCACCCGCTGGCTGAACACAGCAGGAAGCAGAGGGCAGGGAGCTCAGGCAAAGCTTCCTGGGACACAGGGCGGGGCGGCACCGAAGGCTGGAGAGTGGGCCTGGAAGCACAACAGAAGGGATCTCGCACACAATCTGGAGCCCTGGGCACTGTCCTAAGTGCTTTAGGTACATTCACTCATTTAATCCTTCCCACGGCCCAAGGTCAAGTGGAACAACATGCATTATTTAATTTGTTCTTGCTCTCCTTCTCCCCCTTTGGCTGGGTGCACACATGGAGGTGAATTTACATGAGCTGAAGGTTGTGTGCTTCCTCTGTGTGGCTGTCCTGAAGGGTCAGACCGTACAGAGGAATGCCGGGAGATGAGGCTGGAGAGGGTCCAAGGCCAAACCCAGAATTTGCCTCCAGTGCCCCATACAGGCCTATAGCACAGAACCAGTTGAGCATCAGCCAGAGAATGCTGATGCTAGAGGGAGGGGACCAGACACAAGGTCAGACACAAGGTCAGCAGGGATGGGGGAATTGAAGTGATAAAGAGACCCCCCCCCAACATTTATTTGTAGATGGTAGATTCCTTTAGGATTTCTGTACCCATCATTAAGAGGGATCTAAGAAAAGGAAAAGCTTTCTAAATCCAGTTGGAGAAAGAAGACATGGTATCTTACACACAGTAGGAACCCAATAAATGTATATTCCACAAATGCACACACACAGAGAAAGTTATATCTAGTAAGTGGGTGGTACCATGTGATGGTTTGAAAAAAAGCAGAGGCTTTGGAGCCAGCAGACATAGGCTAGTCTCAGCTCTGCCACTTACTTCTCTGAGCCTCTATTTCCTCATCTGTGAAATGGGGATAATAATGTCCATCTACCTCAGAAGCTTGTTGGGAGGTTAAAGACAATACATGTAAGCTTCCTCAGATGTGGTAGATGGTCAGTTAGCAGAGTCGGCCTGAGTGAGGCAGCTGGGTGAGGAGCCCTGGGCTGTGCATGGTCAGGAAAGACTCTAGAAGAGGGGGCTTGCATTCCCCTCAAATGAAGGCATGGTCTGGGGGGAGCAGGGAGGGAAGTCCATCATGCCTGGGTCTGGGACCTACCTTTTGTGATGAGCTAAAACTGAGCTAAGAGGAGAAAGGGCCAGGAGCTGCGGCAGACGTGTGCTGAGATGTTATGGGGAGGTGGCCACCCAGGACTGGCCAAGTCGTTGGAAGGAAGGCTCCAGACTACAGCAACTGGAGTTCCTTTGTCATGCAGTAGACACCTCTGAGCCCTGTGCACTTGTGTCACAGCACAGAGCTGCTGAAGACCTATGGTGTGCAGGTGCTTTACACATACCTGGGCACAGGGTATCAGGAGAGTGGTACAAAGTGCCCTCGAGCAGGGGCCCCTGAAGATGATCCTTGAACCGGTGCTGGGCAGGTCCTCCTGGTGAGTCTGCTAGAACCCAGACTCCAGGAGGAGAGGAGGCCATATGAAGTCTTTCAAACATTTAAAAAGTAAAATTTAAATTATGGTGGTGATGTTACTGCAAGTTCAGGCTTCCCGAGAAAGTTCTATCTTTCTCAGTAGTCTTTCTCCTTTCCTCCTAAAGCCCAAAGAGTGAGGTGCGAGGGTGTGTGTCTTCACTCAGGTGTGGTCAGAGAACAAAGCAGTGCTGTCTTCTCTGAGTCTCTTTGGAGACACTTCCAGGGGAGCCGTGACAGGACCTTCAATTTGATTCATCACTTAGATTTGTATTTAAAGAGCATTCCACATAATCCAGGTATGTTTTTTCAGCTGTTGTGGTATATAGATAATTTTTTAAACGGACAAGTCGGAATTATAGAGGTAGATGGATCCTTCTGAGTGAGGACGAGGAGGTTCCAGTGTGCTGGGGGAAGCGTCCATTCTGCTGCAGCCTGAGTCCCTCTCAGGAATTGGTGGAGATGACCCTGGAAAAGCAGGTTAAGGGTGGAACTGAAGACCAGGATTTGAGTGACCTAATTGGCGAGAATGACTGAACTTTAGGCTAAAGAGCTGAACTTGTGGTTGCTTCAGGAGACTGGTAGGATGTGATTTCTGGGTGGAGGCCTCTGGATGCAGTGGTCAGCACTGGTGGGCTACCCACAAGGACTGGGAGCCTGGGAACCCCAGGACAGGCTCTTTTCCACAACAACCATCTCCCGATGATCTGTGCTTGGCTGGGAAGGCAGAAAAACAGAATCCTGGACTCTAACATGGGCAGTTGCCCTTAGCCTTCCACTTGCTACTTTCCATGAAGTGTGTAAACGCTGCCTACCAAGGACAGTCCATCACTTCTGACACCTAATGATGCAGCGGAAGGCATTTGTGCAAGGAGGGGTGGGAGAGAGCTTTAGTCCTAAGACCTCAGCCAGTAAGAGGTTCTCTCTCCTACCCTTTTTGTCATGGTACCCGCCACAGCTGGAATTGGGCTAGAAGCTCATTGGTCAGGATATCCTCACTCCAACCAGAGCATGTGGGATTTTTATGCTTCCCTTGGAGTGTAGAATACCCACGGCTCCAAGAGTCATTCAAAAGATGTTCTGTTATCTTAGAATGGACCAAGACAAAAGGGTTTTTTTCAATCGGGCAAAGGAAAGACATGGGCATTTGAGATAAGGAATAACTTTAGAGCAAAGGGTTTGAAATTTTGGCCTAAAAAAACCCTAGAGTTTTTCCCAGGAAGGCCTGATTCATACACACAGTGGTACAGCAAGCAGGAAGAGTGTGGACCTTGGAATCAGATAGACCAAGGTTCAGATTTTAGCTCTGTCTCTTATTAGCTGTGGGACCTCAGGTGAGTTGACACAACCTCTCTGATCTTCAGTCCTCATCTGCAATATGAGGTGAGAACATTGGCCTCGTAGGGCTGGTGAGATAGACAAATGGAAGAAAAGATACTTGCGCCATCCCATGGGGGCTCTGCAAACACTACTTCCTTTCCCCTTCTGTTCCCATAATTCCCTTCCTCCTATCTGATTGTGTGGGTACCCCAGGAGGTGGCAGGGTGGACAAATCCATTCACCACCTATTTATTGACCACTTACTATGCATTAGGCCCAAGGGATTTAGAACAAATACACCTCATCCTTCCCCTCACGGGGTTTTCTGTCTGATGAAGGAAACAAACCAATTCACACAAAAAGCAAGACTTTAAATAACAAATTGTGACTGCTGCAATGAATGAATTGGAACATCTTGGAGTGGGGGTTGGGGGTAGAGTGAGTTCTGTTTGGGTAGGGGAGCAGGAAGACCTCCCTAAGAAGGAAGCCAGCCATGCAGGGAAGTGGGGAGCATGCCAGGCTGGGGGAAGAGCACATGCCAAGGTCCTGAGGCTGAAGCTAGTGTGGCCTGTGGGAGGCACGGCTTGGAGGCCCATGCAGCCAGGAAGAGTAGCAGGAGACAAAACTGGGCTTTGATAAGTCAAAATAAGGAATTTGGATTTGATTTTTAGCACAATGAAGAAGCTATGAAGCAAACAGTGATATAATCTAATTTATAAAGATAATTCTGGCCCCTGACCCTAGAGGAGTTCAGAATTTTTCTCTGCTCAGACTCCTGTAACACAGCGAAATGTGGGTAGCCCGGGCCTATCTCAGGAGGTCCCCCACCCCTCTCATATGGGCCCAGGCAGAGCGAGGAGGGAGAGCCCAGGCTGTGTCCTTACAGAGATGGGCTTTGGGAGGTG
>NW_017731531.1:627518-633474 GCF_001890085.2 Hipposideros armiger
AAAGTACTTATAACAGTGCCGGGCACAGAAGTGCTCTGTGTTTGTGAAGTACGCAGAGAGGGAGGTTGAATAAACACCTAGAATGTGCCAGGTAACGTGTGTACAATCAGTTCCCATTATATACCTTGGCTGTGTCATCCCTATTTTATAGAGTTGACAGAGGCTCAGATCTTGACTTGAGCCACAGCCAGGAAGTGACAGAGCCAAAATTTGAACCCCTGGGTCCTAACTGCCAAGCCCAAGGATCTCTCTTCAACACCCCAGGTGCCCCTCCTCTGGGGTCCCCACACCTTGGTGTCTGAGCAGAGATGGGCAGACCTCCAGGTCTCCCTCCTGCCGGAGCCCAGAGCTGTGTTTTTGTATGTCCAGCTGAAGGAGGCCCTCCCACCCCCACCCAGAGCTCCCAGCATGTTTGTTATCAACATCCCAATCCGAGCTGCTGAGCCAGGGGGCTTCAGGGGGCGAAGGGTACAAGACACCGTGGAGAGGGAGGTGGAAACTGGGAGCTGACAGACAACGCTTTGTTCTAAATCCCTGTCTCACGGCTCGCCGGTGGCGTCTGAAATTTCAGCTGCTTCATTACTCCTCTCCTATGCCACACATTTTCCAGCCCAGAAACGCAGCCAGAGAAAAAAACATAATGAGCTCCTCTCCTGGCATCAGCAGAGTCCCTCTTTTTTCCAGGGCAAGCTCTCCTCCTAGAACAAGCATTTCTCAATGATGTCTCCGTGATTGGGGGGCATTGGGGCATTTTAATGAAACCAAGTTTTATCTTCCTGCCTGTTTCTCAGGCTTATGAGTTATCAACCCTTTCTGGGGCAGACGGGCTCATCTCTCCTTTGTGCCGCTGTCCCTCAGATCGTCATTTCATTGTGGCCCTGGCACAAAGGGCCTTTTTGCAGGGCTCCACGCGGGAGCAAGAGGGACAGGAAAGCTGATCTTGCAACCTGAGCCAGGGGCTGTGTGGGAATCATTCTGACTGGGGTCCCGGGCAGGTTCCCTTTAGGAACAAGACAGGGAACTTCATTTACAGGAGCTGGGGGGAAATGTCTGCATCCATTCACCTCTCTGGGTTCATGTTTCTGGGGAGATCTCATGCCTGAGAGAGGCTGGAGGAAGATTCTGGAAGGCAGGGGAGGAGCATGGTCAGACACAGCCTGCTGATTTGACCTCTGAGGCTGGGCCATGGGTAGGGGCTTAAACCCACCAATAGGACCCAGCCCTGGGCCCCCATCTCTCTGCTGTTATCCCCCTACTGGAGATATTTCAGATTTTTTTTCCAAGTGTATCCTGTGTGAATCTATGCCCCTGCCCTGCACAGGGCGGTCTGTGCTGCACAACTTGCTGTATAGTCCAGGGCCAGAGAATGATTTTCTGTGCCTTGGTTGTTCCAGCTGTAAAATGGACACAATAATCCCTGCCTTTCCTGTGGGACATGAGGGATCTGATAGGTGGCAAGGATCCAGAGAAGGCAGGACACAGGGAACTTCAGCCAGACTTGGCCAGATGCCCTTCTTGCTGCTTCCGGATGCCCAACAGACAACGCTTAGGGTCTGTCAGGGAGACCTGACTTCAAATCCCAGCAACACTGTTTCTGGCTGGGTGACCTTAAGCAAGTGATTTCACCTGCCTGAGCCTCAGTTCCTTCATCTGATGAACAGAAACACAGAGTTGTTGTAAAAAAGTGGGTGCAGAGAGCTAGTTCACCTGTTGTCCTTGCAGGAGATGGCCCCAGAGAGTTCTTCAGTGAGCCCCTCCCTATGGAAACTTTTCGAGCCCCTTGATACTTCCTTCAGGCCCCTGAGAAGATTGGGGTCTGTGTCCAGGTGTGGAAGGAAAGCTTCCAGGTGGCAACAGTGAGAAGGTGGCTGGGGGTGCTGTAGAGGGTAGGAGTTGGCCTANTCTCTGCTGTTATCCCCCTACTGGAGATATTTCAGATTTTTTTTCCAAGTGTATCCTGTGTGAATCTATGCCCCTGCCCTGCACAGGGCGGTCTGTGCTGCACAACTTGCTGTATAGTCCAGGGCCAGAGAATGATTTTCTGTGCCTTGGTTGTTCCAGCTGTAAAATGGACACAATAATCCCTGCCTTTCCTGTGGGACATGAGGGATCTGATAGGTGGCAAGGATCCAGAGAAGGCAGGACACAGGGAACTTCAGCCAGACTTGGCCAGATGCCCTTCTTGCTGCTTCCGGATGCCCAACAGACAACGCTTAGGGTCTGTCAGGGAGACCTGACTTCAAATCCCAGCAACACTGTTTCTGGCTGGGTGACCTTAAGCAAGTGATTTCACCTGCCTGAGCCTCAGTTCCTTCATCTGATGAACAGAAACACAGAGTTGTTGTAAAAAAGTGGGTGCAGAGAGCTAGTTCACCTGTTGTCCTTGCAGGAGATGGCCCCAGAGAGTTCTTCAGTGAGCCCCTCCCTATGGAAACTTTTCGAGCCCCTTGATACTTCCTTCAGGCCCCTGAGAAGATTGGGGTCTGTGTCCAGGTGTGGAAGGAAAGCTTCCAGGTGGCAACAGTGAGAAGGTGGCTGGGGGTGCTGTAGAGGGTAGGAGTTGGCCTAGAGGACCCCTCAGAGGCTGTTTGCCTGCCCAGCCCCCAGACCCCACACAGCATCCGCCACATGGACCAACAAGTCTCCAAAGGGTCAGCACATGTTATGTGAGCTAAGCACCCAGATGACCTGCTCTGGCCTCAGGCTGGAGAGAGGAATCCAGGATCCAGTCCCTATTTTACAGCTAATGGCTGTGCGACGTTGGACAAAACATCACTTCCCTGGGCCTGTTTGAACTGATGTCTGAGGGTCCTTCCTGCCCTGAAGTTATTAAATGAGGGGCTTCAGGCCGGATCCCAGGGCTGAGGTCCTTGGAGGAACCAGGGCAGTGTCCAGCAGGGGGCAATCTCACCACGCAGCTGTATCCAGGGCTGGCCTCTCAGGCCCCTGAGAACCTCATCTCTCGTGATCTAATGAGGCCTAAGTCCTGAGAAGAAGGATATGATCCGAGTATTTTGAGCTCAGGCCCAACTAATGATAACAATAGCAACCATGTATTGATTACTTTTGGAGTGCCAGACACCGGCTAACTTTACATGTACACACTCAATTCTCACAGCAACCACAGCATTTTCCTATTTTACAGATGAGGGACCCTGAGGTTCAGAAAGTTCAAGAGACTTGACCAAGGTCACATAGCTAATAAGAATAAAAGCAGGGGTTTAAACCCAGGACAACTTATGCCAAAGCCTTATATTCATTCACTGTTCTTTGCTTATGCCCAGCACGGGGAATACAGAGGTCAGGGCTGTGGTAGATTAAAATGTCCATCAAGTTTCCACCGAGTGGAAAAAAAGAGATTGGATGTGTGTCAGTGATGTGAGCTTGAGTCAGGAGTCATGGAAATTCCCTGACTCCATTATGGTGATGCGAGGGAGCCTGCTCCTTGGGGCAGGGTGGGACAAAGGCCAGGGAAGAGCTGCTGGAATCTGGGTGAAGGGTCACCCTTTTGCATGGATTCCAGAATTCAGTGGTGCCCCAGTGGGGTGAAAGAGACACCAGGGTACAGACACTTGACTTCTTCTCCCAACTCTGTTACCCACTCTCTATGCCCCTCGCCCACCATCTTGGTTCCCCCACTATAAAACGCGGCAGAAAGACAGCTTGGAAGTGCCACCGCCCTGGGATCCCTGTGGCTGATAGAGGGTGGGTTGCTTGTGCCGAGGCACTAGGGCACATGTATCAAGGTTTCTTCTGAAGGAAGACATAGCTGTCATCCCCCTCCCTGGAGAGCAGGCCCGGGGCATCCGGCCGTGAGCCTGCCCAAGCCCCTGATGTTCCCTCTGTCTGTGGCCAAGGTAGGAGACGAGATCGTCCGGATCAATGGATATTCCATCTCCTCGTGCACCCACGAGGAGGTCATTAACCTCATCCGCACCAAGAAGACTGTGTCCATCAAAGTGAGACGTGAGTGAGGCTAGATGGTGGGGAATGCTGAGGGTGGGGTGGAGTGCGGTAGGCAGCAGGGAACCCAGCTCCTAGGGGAGAAAGGGAGGGCAGAGGCGCCGTCCTAACCCCCGTGCTTTTCTCTCACAGATATCGGCCTGATCCCTGTGAAGAGGTGAGCATGAGCCTCCTCTGTAGGCACACCCTTCCCTGTGGGCTCAGGGTCCTGGGATCAGCCCGGGGGTCTGGCTTCCCCTAGGCCAGCACTGCCCCTGGGCCAGTGGTTGCTGGANGGACACAGGTCATCGAGGCCCTGAGCCTGCCAGGGAGAGTGGACCGTGAACAGTGGGTAGCCATCGAAGGGTTTTGAGAAGAGGAGTGACTTACACTTAGAAAAGATTAGATGAGAGTGAGCAAGTCAGCAGACAGCTAGAGAGGTGCAGGCCAGAGGCACTTGGGGGCCTGGACATTGAGAGGAGAAGGCAGGCGAGAGATACTGTGAAGGGAGAATTCACAGAGTTTAGCTGCAGACCACAAGCGGGAGACCAGGGGGTCATAGGGGTCACCACCATCTCACATGAGGTTTCCTGTCTGGAAAGATCCCGGGCTTCAGAACTAGGCAGAGTGGAGTTTGAATCCTGACTTGATTTCATTGGCAAAATGGGTGAACAATCCCTATGTCACAGTTTCCTTGTGGTACTTACATGAGAGAACAAAGCTCTCCTGAGGCACCTGGCCCAGAGGTAGGGGCTCTGGGCTTTGCAGGACGAGTTTTCCTCAATCCCAAGGCCTGAGCCCAATGGCGGGGACACAGCCCAGCACTGCTTCCTCTGGGAATCCTTGGGTCTCAGAGGTCAAGGCCACGGGTGAGGTTCCACCTGTTCCCTGTGTCTCCGCAGGACCATGGACGTGGCAGTGCTCGTGGGAGACCTAAAGCTGGTCATCAACGAGCCCAGCCGCTTGCCACTGTTTGATGCCATCAGGCCCCTGATCCCGCTGAAGCACCAGGTGGAGTACGACGAACTGACCCCCCGGCGCTCCAGGTGCGAGGGAGCTCCCAGGGTAAAGGCAGGGGGTCGGAGGGGTCGCCTGGGATGGACTGGGTCGCTCACCAGTGGGTGGCGCAGCACGGGAAGGGTCAGGCCAGAGCTGAGCCATCAGCGGCGTCTCCTCTGGCAGGAAGCTGAAGGAGGTGCGCCTGGACCGTCTGCATCCCGAAGGCCTCGGCCTCAGCGTGCGAGGCGGCCTCGAGTTCGGCTGTGGGCTCTTCATCTCCCACCTCATCAAAGGCGGTCAGGCAGACAGCGTTGGGCTCCAGGTGAGTGAGCGGAGCCCTCGGGCTTCCTGCCTCCCCCCTTCCTCACTCGCTGGGCTATGTGGCATAGCATGGTCACCTCACCTGCCTGAGACTTTGGGATAGGAAGAGGCTGACGCATCCTGACAGAGCTTCCACAGGCCCATAGAAACCAGGCTGCAGGCAATTGTCTGTTTTCTTGAGTCAAGCTGGGACTTGGCGTATGGCTACTGCGGCTGTACTGCACCCACCTCCCCTACCTCCTAGTCATGTCCTGACCCCTGAAGCTTTGGACGCAGCCTTTTACTGGAAGGGAAAAGGAAAGCCTGGAGCAGTGTGGTGCTTCAGAGCAGACCCTGGAGCCGGACTCTCCTGGCTTTGCTCTTCGTTAGCTGTGCGACTTTGGTGAAAACACTTAGCCCCGTGCCTCAGTTTCCTCACCTGTAAAATGGGGATGATGGTGATGCTATCTACCTCATTCGGTTGTTATGAGGAATAAACCAATTCATATTAAAAAGTACTTATAACAGTGCCGGGCACAGAAGTGCTCTGTGTTTGTGAAGTACGCAGAGAGGGAGGTTGAATAAACACCTAGAATGTGCCAGGTAACGTGTGTACAATCAGTTCCCATTATATACCTTGGCTGTGTCATCCCTATTTTATAGAGTTGACAGAGGCTCAGATCTTGACTTGAGCCACAGCCAGGAAGTGACAGAG
>NW_017731531.1:638782-639493 GCF_001890085.2 Hipposideros armiger
CGGCGTGCCCTGGGGCTCGCTCATGGCCAGCAGACCCCAGTAGGCCCCTATCACGTCTCCCCTCACTCATGGCTGCTTCTCAGGAGGGTTTAATCCACTGTTGATGACACTTTTTGGTGCCTGATTTCCCCCTCTGAGCTTCTCAACAGCCGGGTAGGGCCAAGGGGACAGCTCCAGTAGGCCCATTTTATAGATGAGGAAACTGAGGCCCAAAGAACGAGCCATGTTTCTTTGATGGGCCCTCTACTCACTGTAAAAGGAGCCTGTCCTTCTGGTCATCTCTGTCACTGTTACCTTGCCACTTGTTACCTGGTGGGCTTCCTTAAGAGGCAGCCAGGGAATTGCAAGTAGGCCTCAGGTCATACAGGGCATTCTTGGTCATCACACAGGTGCTACAGTCGTAGATCTAGGGGCCAGCCCCTGCTCTGCCACCTATGAGTTTCAGAACCATGGACTAGTTACTTAACTATGCTGCGCATCAGTTTCTTAACTATAAATTGGGGGTAATAATATTCACATTGTGTGGAAGAATGAGATGACAGAAGTAAAGTACCAAGCTTAGTGCCTGGCAAGTGATAAGCAGTTGGTAAATATTAGCTATTTTTATTTGAGTTATTCTTATTGTTTCCATTCAGTCACACTTATTCTACTTTTCTGCCAAGCCTGAGTGATAAAAAGTTCCTCCTTTCTAAGAGATTACAGCCTTATATT
>NW_017731531.1:642293-710738 GCF_001890085.2 Hipposideros armiger
AGACCACCCAGACCCCACCACCTCACTTCCTGCCCACTGTGTACTGAGCCAACCTATCCTCTCCCCCTGAGGCCTATCCTCAGACCAGATGGGACCAGGCGTGGGCAGTGTGAGCATCCCCTGCCTCCGGACCCCCTGATTTCCAAGACCCGGGAATGCGGGGATGCTACTAGCCATAGCTAACATTTGTTAAGTACCAACCATGTGGCTAGCATGGTATTAGGGCCTGTGTGTGTGTTGCTTAATTTCGTTTTCACATTAGCCCTGCAAGATAGATGTGATTAACCCATTTTACAGATAAGGAGACTGAGACTCAGAGGGTAAGTCACTCGTGTATAAAGTCACACATGGCCAAGCTGGGATTCACACCCAGGCAGCCTGGCCACCCTATGGTGAAAAGCCCCCTCCCCCCACATGGGGTGGTTGAGATGATGGACAAAGGGAATAAACATGGTGAGCAATTTATAAATCAAAAACCACTATCAAAATCCAAATCCTGATACATTCTAGGAGCTTCATAAGAATTTGGAAAAGGGAGGTGGACAGGATATTCCCATCTCCCTCATCACAGAATTAGCTTGGAGAACCAACCCTGCTGGTACCTCCGCCCACCACAGCCCTGGTCTTGGTTAGCAACCCCAGCTTTGCCCCTACAGTCTGGGGTCCTCGCCTGGGAGGACCCGACTCGGGCCAGGCCCTGCCTGTCGTCAGTCACTTTAAGTGTTTGGAGGTGGGTCCCTGGAGTGTGGCCCACTTTGACCTGCCTCCCAGCTCCAACAGCGCAGAATCTCTGCTCAGTGGTGCCAAACAAAACCACACAAGAGCACACGGCCCAGACTTGGTTGGGCCTGCTTTCTCGGCATCCCGATCTGGTCCAGGCGTCCTTAGAAGGGAGCCTGGAAGAAACATTTGACACTTTTCTCAAATCAGGAATTAGCCACAAGGAAGAGTTCATTTCTCTCGCATGGACTCCAACATACCAATCTGCACTTGTGTTTCAGAAGGAAAAAGGAAATTGCCCAGAAGGCAGCGGAGGAAAATGAGAGATACCGGAAGGAGATGGAACAGTGAGTGCCTCCGCTCTGTGCGTCTGCACACACGTGTTTGTGTGTGGACATGAGTGTGCTTCCGGGAGTGTAGCCAGGCCCAACCTACCTGGCCCTCTTGTTCCCTGGTGGATCCTCCTTTGCTGATAGCCGTTCCATAATCCTAGTAAAGCCCATCATATCAGGGTAACTAGAACATAGTCTTATATAATAGCCATGGTGGCATTCACACTCAATTAAGAATACAAGTGCCAAGGACTTTGTTGTCCTCACCACGGCAAGAACCATGTGGCCTCTTCCCAGGCTGGTTGGGGTTTCCCTATAGGGAGAAGGTAGGCCTGCGAAGGCTTTGGCTCCAGTCACAGGCATGGGAGTCTCCGTTTCAGGATCGTGGAGGAGGAAGAGAAGTTTAAGCAGCAGTGGGAAGAAGACTGGGGCTCCAAGGAACAGCTGCTCTCGCCTAAGATGATCACCACTGATGTCCACCCACTGCCCCTCCGCAAGCCAAAGTGTATGTATCGTGTGCCAGGGGGAGGGGGCTTCCTTCTGGGGCTGGGGGACTGAGGGGTCCAGACCGAGATGCTGGTCACCCTGCCCCCACCGTCACCTCCCCAGGTAAATAGCCCGTGGTTCTCTAGGCTGCGTTTCCTTCATGTGCCAGGGGCTCTCTGCCAGAGCATCAGGGCTGGCAGGATCTGTCTGCCCTCCTTGTCTCCGGTCTCCCCCACAACACAGACTCAGGCAGGCAGTCCCCTCCCCATGCCCTTGGACTGCTGAAGAGGGGTTGGTTCCAAAAGTGGAACCACTCATGGGATGCTCTTAGTTTGTTGGTTGTTGTACCCTCTTCCTACTTGGTTCTGAATTGGGGCTGGGGTGAAACAGCAGCAGGGAAGGGGAAGGGGCTCATGTTAAAGAGGACTCTGGTGGCCCAAGGTTGAGGGGCAGCTGTAGAAGGAGCTTACCTGAAGTGCCCCTACCACCTGCATCCCTGTGCATGGACCCTGCACGATCCCACCTCTCCAAGAATGGAGTCAAGGAAAGGACTATGAGACCGCTCTCAGGCGCAAAACTGCAGCCATCCTGTGGCCTCAGTGCCGTCTGCCATTCCCATCTTTCTTCATCTGTTCTGCGTTCTCACCTCCCGTTTCAGTCCAATTGCTCCCCTATCCACCTGTTCTCAACCCCAACTCCCAGGATGTCTCTTCAAGAGGCAAGCTCATAGCACCAGGGCAAAGTGGGGGACTCAATCTCAGTGCTTCTTCAGTGGGCTTGTGGTGGGGAGCCAGGAGCAGGCCCAGGATGCCTGGTGGGGCCTTGACTCTCACTTATAGCTGTTTTGGTTTCTACTTGACATATGGGGCAGGTTCTACTGAGCATTGATTGTGCTCAGCTGACCTGGGAACCTCCAGATGTGGGGTGAATCTGTACCCAAGAACCAAGGTTCCCCATTTCTGACTTGTGGCAACCATTTGGTGTCCTGTGATGGGGTCTGGACAGCTCCAGCCCCAACTTTGAATAATGCCCAAGCCCTAGAGGGACATCAACTTGGGTCAACGAAAAGGTTCAGAGCATGTGGATGGTTCCATCTCACTCCTCCCTGGTGCAGGGCAAACAGCTCCCTTCCAGGCCGAGGGCACAGTCATCTCAGGGACCTCTCGGAAGGACAAAGCACACTCTCATCAGCCTCCCCCATGACATTTGGCACTAGTTGAGATTGTGGCCAGAACTAAATTCCCGGTGAATAATCTGTGTTTTAGACAGGGAGCTAATTTGCTCTTATGTGTGAAATAGGAGCTTCAGAAGGAGAGAAATTGATTTTAATTGCTTCTCATGAAAGTAATCCTAGTCAATTTAGTAGCTTCTTAGAAATTAGGTCTTGGCTTCAGCACAAATACATCCTCTCATAAACTATAGAAAATAAAAACCCTTTCTTTAGCTAGCTATTTATTTAGTACTTTTAAACCAAATCAAGCTTTGTGAATAAAAGGAGTGAGAACTTTCCCTTTGTTCAAGATATAAATGTTTTCTGAGAGAATTCCGCGAAGCATGAAATTGATGACTGCAGTCTGCCATTCTGAGCTGGGGCAGCTGTTGCCTCCATCCATCTCCATATGTACCGGCGTATCTCTAAATTCTAATTTAGAGATAAGTCAGGAAATGCAGGAAGGTGTCTGAGTCAGCTCAGTTTCTGCCTTTCTCCCCACTCCTGGGAAGCTGCAATGGTCTCAGCTGTGTTGAACCTCCAGGACCCAGCCATAGTCAGCTCCTCCATGACCACTCTTCAACTCTGGGGCCCAGTTAGCCAACAAGTCATACCTGACTCAGGTGCCTGTGCCTGTGAGGGGTGGGCCCTGCATTTTTTAATGGTCAGGAACGTGTACGGAGCACCTCTTACCTGGGAAATGAAGCCGCTTGTCCTAATGATGTGAGTGAGACTGACTGTCCCCTTTACCACCACTTGTCCCAGGGGCTCAGCCTGCCTACCCATGGCTGACCCAGCAGAACCTCAGCACCCCACCAAGCCCTCAGGTCTGGGACACACTATCACAGAGGCCCCCAGAACTTTCCGTAGCTAAAGCAACAAGAAGGGGGGATTTTTTTTTAATTAAGGACCCCAGGGCTAGAAAAAGCCTGAGAGGAAAAAGCTTGAAGACAGTTCCAGCCCTCTCTCCCCAGCAAGGACCCCAGCAATTAGTCTCCACACCCAGTAGACCCCACGGTTTGGAAGTTGAGTTTTTTCCCTACCAAACTATTAAAATAATCATTTGCATCCCCATTGTTCGATTAAGTAGTCATTCTTATTTGCAAGGAAACATCAGTGTTCCACCGTTGAATAAACATAGAGCCAAAAGCAAAGTAACTTAAAGTAACATAAATTGAGCCAAAGTAGCCTCTTCATAGGTTAATGGGCAAGTGCTTCTAATTAATATTTTGAAATATTAATGAGCAGCTCACAGCGGACTCATACATCACCTATCTCAGTCTCAGGGAGGCCAGAGTCCAGGCTGGAAACCACTGGAATGGATGGTTTGCTATTCTCCACATATGTCCAGAGCCATGTCTTCCTGACCACATATGCCCCTTACCCTTTGGAATCTCCTCAAGACCCCCAACCCACCCACACAGTTCCGACTTCCCCCGGGGACCCAGAGCTGCAGAGATGGTCAAGAAGTCAGGAGGAGCTATTCTCCCGCTGGAAGCCCTTGGCACCAAACACGTATAATACTCAGATATTCCCACCCTCTGTGCCACAACCTCCCAAGTTTCAGCTGAATGCCCTGCAAAATGGTTCTCACTCTGCTGTCAGATCAGAGGCCCCTGTTCTTAGCCCATTTTACAGATAGACAAACTAAAGCTACCAAGGTTGAAAGCACTGCATGTACCATCCCCAGAGCAAGAAAGCTTTGCTCGGGGTTTCTGAGCCCTGTTCCTGCCCCCTGACCTCACAGCTCCCATAGAGGAAGCTGGTCACGGGTCCCCAGGCTCCTGGGAGGCCCCTCTGGCCTCTTGGTCGCCTGAATCCCTCTTGGTTCACCAGCTTCCTCCTCTTTTCCCAAGTAGATGATCAGGGAGTGGAGCCCAAGCTTGAGCCTGCCGACGACCGGGACAGAGGCGCAGAGAAGCAGGGAGAGCAGGTTTGCAGCCCCCGCTTCACTCCCTGGCCTTGCTTCTCTGCTTGCCTTTCCCGCCGCCTCCTGCCAGCCCTGCAGATGCCCAGCTCCAAGGGCTCAGCACGTGGTGGGGACCCCTGGAGTCTGTGAAGCTCCTCCAAGCCCCGGCTCGGTCCAAGCACTGCACACGAGACCTTGAGAATAGGACTCATGGCCGGGCTGAAATGTCAGCCCGTGCACATCAGGACACCTGAACCACTGTTTCAAATATTTAAGGACTGCCCCAGACCAAGTCCTTCCTCTGCTGCTCTGGCCTCTCCTCAGATCTCCCCAAGGTGCAGCAACTAGGGGGCAGTGCTCGGTTCAGCAGGGGGCTTTCAAGGTCCTGTTCTAGAGCCCAGGCTGGTCAATGGTGGGTAATTACTTAAGCCATCACCACTGGCCCAAGGAGCTTCAGGTTTGAGGTATTGCCGCATCATGCTGTTGCCTGGGGGAGGCAGGGGGCTGTTGCCCTGGTTACCTGGCCTGGATGGGGATACGCTTTTCTGTAGGCCAGTCTCCTGCCCACTGCTGCCTGAGCTATCTTTCCCAGAGCTGACCCCAGTCATTGCTTTCTCTTTTAATGTTGAAAATGGGGGATATGGCCTATACTATGAAACAAGACTGTTTTGTTCCATCTGACAGCAGTTCTAGGCAGAGACCCAGGCTCCCTTTTGTCTCAAGCCATTTCTTGGAGGAAGGGACCAGACATCGGTCAGGAGAGGCCTTGTTCTCTTTCAACGGGGCTTTGTGTTGGCAGGCTGTGGCTATGATTTGGAAAATCTCATCCTCCCACAAGGGGCTTTCTCTTTGATTTTCTGGCACTGACTTCTAAAGCCAGTGTCCTAGGGAGAGGCAGTTGACAGGGGCCCAGGGACTGGCAATCAGGACCTTTCTCAGATGGCCTTAGGCCTGCTTTACAACCCAGGTGAGGCCAGGTAAGTGGAGAATCAGAGGGTATTGCTGTTGGAGCCACCAGTGCTGCTCTTCGTCTCACAAAGCCACGAGTTCCTTGAGAACCAGCTCCTGGCCTCTGCCCTGGACACTCTGGCTGAACTGAACTGCGTCTCACTGCTTTGTTCTCTGTGTTGTTACAGCCTTTGGGTGGTTTTATCGTTATGATGGCAAATTCCCATCCTTCCGGAAGGTAGGACAGGACTGGGTGCTGTGCCGTTGACTGCTGAGTTTGCTGTGGGTTTTGACGTTTTCCAAACATTGCTTCTTTTCCTGTCAACTCTCAACAGTGTGACCTAGCCTGTTCACTTGAAGGCTAACTGTGTCTGCGCCTCTCTGTCAGGCTGACGTCAAATGGCAGGTGCTGTCACAGAGGCATCATGGGGGGAAAGTGTTCATAGGGTGAGACCTACCCAAGCACCATCAGGCACCCCAGTGGGCATAGGGGCAGGGGCATGACAGGAAGCTTCCACTTTGCTTCTCAGTCAAGTAGAACCAGAGGTCAAGGCCAGAAGCTGAGGTCAGACAGAGTGAAATATTAGGCTGAGTGTTCACAGCGCCGATTACAATACCGACTGTGCCAGACACAGACTGGCTGCCGAGGCGGACATTTTGCTGTCTTGGGTTAGGACAAAGCCACACCAATCATAACTCGCTCCTGGAAATATCTTTGCATGTGCCCAGGATAATGCAATTTTCTGGTCTCTGGGGCCTTGGATTTTCTCTCTAAATCTTATTACTGTATCTCCAGGCCCCATAAACCTCTCCCGTCCTTTTGCTTTCTAAATCACTTTAACATTTGATTATGAAAATGCCGCTGTTCGTATCTATAGATTGGACATTGAAGATGACTTGATATTTGGAAATCAGGCATCACCATAAATCTGAGTGAACTAATTTAGGTGCTATCACTCCACCGGCTCTTTCTGGCAGGATGTGGGCCCCATGGAAACCAAAGCACTGGCAGCAGGGTGACCTTAATGTCATGTAACTTCTCCCTGCCTCCTGTCTGTCAAGTGGGAATGTCATGTGCTGGAAACATCTCTCCCCTTCCTCCAACACAACACTGTTAAAATAATAGACAGCAGCATTATTTCTGACAGAGGCAAATGTCTTTACCTAGGAGCACAGATCATGATGTGTATGACAGTGAATAAACCAGGACAGTGCCCCTCAAGGGATTCCTTGCCACCCCCACCATGGTCTCAGAAAGGACTTGGTCTCAAGAAACTGTCCATTTAATTTTCAGGCTGACTATAGCTTAGGATGCCTTGTTGGGTTAGATAACTGATTCTTCTCTGTATACTGTTTTTACTAGAAGTCAGAGAGGACAGCACACACATACACACAGGACTTTACTTGAAAAACAACTGAAAGCCGATGGATAGGTAACATCCTTTCCAGGCACTACTAAGTAGGTAAAAGGGATGTGTGTGCGTCCCCTCCATACACACATTTCTCATCAGAGATCATGTTGCTTGAAAAGTGGTTTTGCTCAAGAAGTTGACCTGTTTTTCCCTGCTCATTAGGTTGGCCGTTTCAGAAATAGCTGATAGTTTGGTTTTCATTTCATGTCCAAGAGAGAGGAAAATGGCTTCCGGGTAGCAGCAAGAACACACCCACCCCGCCTGACTCTCCTCTCAGTCCAGAGCAAAAGGAATTTTTGCCGTGAATTTAACTGACAGCTGAAAGGACAACAGAATCATGTCCCTCATGCTGGCTCTGAAAATCCATCATCATTTCTTTAGAGCCACAGAAGACCCTACGTCTCCCAGCAGCTGGAATGCCCAGTGCCCAAATAATGCAAGTGGCTGTCTATGGCTGTGACCATTGACGCACAATTTCCCCTTATTTGAAAAGCTAAAGACTCAATGGCTTCGATTTCTAATCAGGCAGTAAGCCCCTCTAGAGTTCAGACCCCCGGTCTATAGCCCCACAAAGTCCATGCCAGGGCCTGAGGATTCGTGGTTGTGACTAAGCCCTTGCACCAGCACCGCTTGCATAAATCATTCACACATTCCCTACTTGCAGGAGCCCCACCGCCTGGGAGGAAGGCATATTCCCATGCAACTAAGTACCTGTATGGAGTGGGCCAGTTGACAATGCTATGGGGCAACTTACCCTTCCACATCAGTAAGCAGGTGCTGCTTTCTTGGAGATGGGACAGAAACTGTCACATCTATGTGCCTGCCTCACCCAAGAGCCCTGGCTCTAAAATCTTAGCATGGGTGGTTTTATGAAACCAACAGAATGACCATTCTTATCACGATGATCCCTGTAGGAGCCATGCCCTTGTTCTAGCAAGCTGCCACCAGGCAGAAAATTTCTGGCTCTTCTTCAGGAACTGCTGTCTGAATCTAGAACGTGATGGCAGGGATTCTTCTATCAACTGAGCCAAGAGTCTAGTGAACAGGGTAGGCAAGGAACCAAGCAGGACTCTGAAGCAATTAGAACCATTTTCTCAAGTGGCTCATAGATTACTATGGGGTGGGTCCCAACATCCCCGAGATGGAGGGCCATCTCCAAAGCACATGACCCATGCACGGAGGAAGGATGACTCAGTTATAGGTCAATAATGACCCCTTACGTCCCTCCAGCTATGGATGAAATTGTGTATCCATTTCTGAAAACGCAATTCTTCATGCCTGGCCTTGGATGCTGGGGTGATTCAGGAATACGGAGGGGAGGCCCTAGGAAGTCTTTCTGGGGGAGGGGTGAGCTCAGTGAACAGGCAGGTTCCCTCCTTCCCCCAAAAATTCTCCGGAATGCTGATCTCTCTGCTGTCCCCTCTTGGGAGTGCTGGCTCTGTCCTCCATGCTGTGTTTGATGGGGCTGACACACTCCCCTGTCATGTTCCCATTTCCCCAGTTCATCTGGACATAGTAGAAAATTTGTGAGACTTGGGAGACTCAGGTCCACATCTGGGCATCACTACTTACTATTATAGATGTTTGACATTGGGCAAGGGACTTCACCTCTCTGAGCCTTAGCTCCTTCCTCAAGAAAGTGAGATGATGCCTATATGTGAGATAATCGAGGTAATTTCCTTGGCACGCAGGCAGTCCATAAATGTTAATTCTCTTCCTTACTCCTTGGCTTCCCTGCAACCCCTTGGGAGAAGCAGTCAGGAAAGTAGGCTTTATTGGTCCAATTCCAACAGGAAAGTAAGGAGACTTTTTGCCTTGCACCTCTCTCCCTAAGTCCTCTGGAACCCTGACAGCCAGGGGACAGTAGTTAGGCCATTCTCCCTCCACACCCTCACCTCCCAGTTCTGTAGTTTTTGGCTAATCCTCAGTTCAGAGGGAATGGTGGAGTTTCCAGGATGAAATGGTCTGGAGCTTAAGCATCACAGCAAAATCTTGGCTCTGGGCTCCCAGGTCTGAGGTTGGCTCCCACCTCCTCTAGCACAGGACAGACAGGACCTCTACCGATGAGGCTTGCCAGCTCTCCCAGCTTTGCTGTAGAATCTCCCAGGGTACATCTGTGGTGTCTGAACTTGAGATACATTTCTCTCCAGGTAATGGAGAAGGCATGTGCTCAAATACTAGGAAATAAATGCAATGCCTCTTATTTATACAGTATTTTAATGTTTACAAAGCTCTTTTTATAAATGTTATTTCATTGGCCCTGAATGGCAAGCCTGTGGGGCAGGTATTTCTTCCATTTTTGGAGATGAGGTGATTCAGGCCCAGAGAGGTTAAGACACTTAGCCAAGGTCACACAGCTAGTTAATGAACTAGTAAGCCCATTCTCCCACTCTGCAGTGGGTGGCAGTGGCCTGCCTGTCATAAATCTGAGGTCAGATGCCCAGTGCAGACGGGATGGAAGTGGGGAAGGGACTCACCGTGGGGTGGTTGCCTGGTGTTGTTTGAGGACTGAATGCCCTGTTGCTGTGCTGTGCCAGTGTCCACGCTGCCTTGTAACCCTTGTCATGTAAAAAATGCCACATCGGCTCAGAGAGGAAAGGAAAAGAAGAAAGCCAAGTATGACGACAGCTTGCAGGAGTTGAGAAAGAATAAGAAGGAACTGGAGTTTGAGCAAAAGCTTTACAAAGAGAAAGAGGAGATGCTGGAAAAAGAAAAGCAACTGAAGATCAACCGGCTGGCCCAGGAGGTACGTGCGTGTCCAGCCCACAGGCCAGGCGAACACCCCTGGGATACGGCGTGGTTGTTCCCCACCACAGTCCCAGGGAGCCAGCCGGAGTCATTCCCCCCAAATGCAGTCCAAGGATGGAGTGAGCCCTGCCCCTCCCCTTTGTCGGGAGAGTGAGATCACCCCACCTGCGCAGAGTCACCTGAGACTAGCTTCTGGCTTAGATGTGTGTTAGGGATTGAGCCTGGCCTCCTTGCTGAGGTATGGATTTGAGGCTAGCCTCTCTGCCTAGATTGTAGGACTTAGGTTAGCCCTCTGCACACTTGGCTAGAAGTTTAAGTCTGTCCTCTCCACCCCCACCCCACCAGAGTGTGAGCCCAGAGTGAGGCCTCTCCACCCTAGGTGTGGCTATGAGCCTGAGGCTAAGCTCTCTGCCTAGACCAGCGGTTCTCAACCTGTGGGTTGCAACCCTTTTGGGGGTCGAACGACCCTTTTACAGGGGTTGCCTAAGACCATCAGAAAACAAAAAGATACTTACATTATGATTCATAACAGTAGCAAAATTACAGTTATAGAGTAGCAACGAGAATAATTTTATGGTTGGGGGTCACCACAACATGAGGAACTGTATTAAGGGGTTTCGGCATTAGGAAGGTTGAGAACCGCTGCCATTAGATACATGCCAAAAACCGCCTTCTAGCCTGAGTAATTCTTATTTCCTAGGAGAGTTGGGTGACCTTAACTTCTTAGCTGTTGGAGAAGTCATTAGTTCTGCTTCTCTTTAATGCTTCCATGAATCAAAATGCCAGGCTGATTAGATTAAAAAACCAGAGAAGTCCTGGAAAATGTGAAGTGCATTATTAGGTCTGCCATTTAGGAACAAATTGGCTACAAAATAAACAAACTCAAACTCTACTTCCGAAGACAAGACAGCCCAGAGGGAGGAAAAAAGAGTCAAGTTAAGACTCTTAAGAATGTGCTGGGAGCCTACAAAATAACCATTCTTGGAGAATCCTAAGAGCCTCAGGGTTTGTGGGGATGCTGGGGGCCAGCTAATCCCATACAATGCCTGGGCCCCTTCTCTGATTTTTGCCTACAAGTGGACTTAGTCAACCCAACACCTCAACACCCTCTCCCCATTGTTTCCGCCTGGGCCCAGGTGGAACAAGCTTGGATCTTTTTCTAGACAGTTGACACACCCACCAGTACCCTGGGGGTTTTGCAGAAGTGTTTTCTCAGGCTGCTGATTCAAGCATGCTGCCCACGTGTGACTCTGGCGTGCCTTTGTCCTCTCCTTTTTGTGCCGGCTTTGGGTCCCAGGTGTCCGAGACAGAGCGGGAAGACCTTGAGGAATCAGAAAAGATTCAGTATTGGGTGGAAAGGCTCTGTCAGACGCGCCTTGAGCAGATTTCCTCTGCTGATGATGAAATTGCTGAGGTAACAGAGCCCCCTCTTTTCCACATAGGCCCTCCTGCTGCATTCAAAATAATCTGCCCTGGGGACAGTGGGGGGGCAGGATGGCCACTGTCAAGGGCCACCCCTACCAGCCCATTCCCCCTTCCTCTCTTGAGGATGGGGAGCATACCTGTTTTTCTGGCCTTATCTCCAGCGTGACCACTAAGTCCTAGCTCATCTGACATGGTCCCAGTTAGGCCCGTTGTCCTGGTGAAATTACTGCACGTGCCCTTTTCACTGAGATGTGTTCCAGTTTAGACGATCAATTATATGGTCACCTTACTTATCACCCACATATGGCATAACTTGGGTCCCTCTTGCATTTCGGCATTCCCTACCGGTTGCCTGGTATGAGCTCAGGTGGCAGCGAAGTGACACCCCCATGGCTCTGGTCTGAGGGTGGTGGGTCCCCGGCAGTAAGAGAACTAGATTAGAAGAACATCGTACCAGATGTGTTGTGAAGTGGAGCACGAGTCAGACGATGACAGAACTTCATTACAACCCCCCAGATTACCACGGTGCTCCTGCCTCCCCCGCCTTCCGTGTCTCCCCTGGTCCCACCTCTGAGACGCTTTGCAGGTGGGCTGCACCTCCACACCACTGACCTGGATGATATCCCTTTGGACATGTTCTACTATCCTCCCAAGACTCTCTCTGCTTTGCCAGTGATGCCCCACCCTCCCCCCTCCAACCCACCCTCCAAGGTCTCTGCGCCCCCTGTCCTTCCATCCTCAGGCCATGTGAGTGCCTCATCCTCGCCCTGGGTGCAACGCACTCCACCCCCCATTCCCATCCCTCCCCCACCTTCTCTTCCCACCCAAGACCTCACTCCTACCCGCCCACTGCCCTCGGCACTGGAAGAGGTACTGGGCAACCACCCGTTCCGCGCTGGGGACACAGGCAATCCCACAGAGGACTGGGAGGCAAAGAACCACAGCGGGAAGCCTGCCAACTCCCCTGTTCCTGAACGGAGCTTTCCACCCACCCCAAAGGTACCACCCCTGTTCCGCCTGCTGTGCTGGGAAGCAGGAAGAGTGGGCAGGGCTGCTGTTTCCCACGGAAGAAGCATCACCCCACCCCATCTTCCAGAAGGAGCTCCCCAACCTGCATGTGTGGACACCCTGCATGTGTGTGGCTTTTGCTGATGTTGAAGTGCTGTATTGGATGGTGACTTGCCTGTGATACTTGGGACGAGCTACAGTGTATCGTATCAATGTTCATTGTCCTCTCTTCCTCTTGGCTAGTATGGACGGTAACACTCAGTGTAGTACTTGCAGGACGGTGTTGAATAGCCAGAGCTCTATGTCACAGCTAGTCATTTCTTGATATTAGCCCAGAAAACCTTGAGTGTGAGAAATAAATCCTCAGTTTAACAGGGGGAAAAGTGGGGGAGCAGTATTAGGCTCTGTAAATGAAATACACTGTCCGGTGCAATATTAGGACACTGCAGTACCATTTTCTATGGCCCTAGCCGACTATGTTGGCTTGAAGTATAATACCCAGAAATGTCTGGCCAACTTCCAGCTACAGAAAAGATGAGGATGGACAATTCCTAGAGATCTCCAAATTTACTATTAAAAGACTAGAGCCCTTTTTCATGGATGTCAGGAGGCAGAACCGTGATCTTTCTCAAAAAGACATATTTCTTATTAATTGTTCTTGATCCAAAGACTATATTGGGAGAGGCAATCCCCAAGGAAGACACGGAGCTTCGATTGCATAGAAGGAAGAACAAAATACTCCTCTGCTCCAGTAGCTGTGAGGCAAGGCTTATGTCAGAGGCAGAGCCAAAGCAGTTCGTGTGGGCTGAGGGTGGGGGCTGTGTGTGTGGGGATGGGTGGGGGGAGGGGTAGGCAGTAGTACCTGATCAGTTTTTATTAACCTTCCCTGATGGATTTGAGATGCTGCATGAAGAGCAGAATAAGCATCTCAGAGCATTCAGGAGATCTTGGGGGAAAGAAGGTGGGAGTAAAGAAAGTATCAGATGCAGATGAGGCTGCAACTTCTAGCAGGGCTCTCCCAGGGGACTCCCTCAACCTCTGGTGGAGCCCTGAGCCCTATCACTCTGACAGACAGAAATCTGTCTTTTCCAGGGATGTCTTTCACCAGAGCCCAGGGAAAGGGGGCTGAGGACAAGGGTTTGCAGGGGGCTGAGTTAGCCTGGTACAGAGGGCTGCATTCTTACTGTGTGTGGCCCCCACCAAGATAGACGGCAGCTTTTTCTCAACAAATTTGATTCAAAAATCATTGATCGAGTGCCTACCTTGTGCCTCCCTGTGTGGAAGGGAGAGGGAAGCAGTGCTGAAAAGGACACAGAGGAGATTGACCACCTGTGCCCTCCAGGACTTTGCCATCTGAAGGATGAGCAGCTGAGCAGACAGGATGCAGCTATAAAATCAGCACAGCCCAGGTGTCTTGGGAGGGACTCCTACTGGGAGGTTGAAGGCACCTCCGTAAAGGGCTTTTAGAGCTGAGCCTTGAGGGATGGTGATAACATGAAGGATGGGAGGAAGGGCATTGCATGTGCATGAAACATAAAGATGGCAAGGAGGGGCTGCCTGGGTTTGAATCCTGGCTCTGCCACTGGCTAGATGACTTCAGGCATGAGTTCCTTCATCTGTCTGAGCCTAGGAATGCTAAAAATGGGAATGCTAATGGCGCCTGTCTATCATGAGGATCAAATGAGGTAAACACATGAACTCATTCTAAGTTCATACTTAGGAGCATGACAGGCACATAGTAGGTGCTCAATAGACATTAACTATAATCAGTGGCAAATCGGGGTACAAGAAAATCTGGGTGAAGCTGCAAACATGAGATGGGAGGTAACCTCTGCACCCTTTTGAGTTAGGGTTGAGATTCAAACCAGGGTCCAGCTTTCTTGGATTCTTCTAGCAATCACGGAGCTCCCACTGCTAGTTCCTGATCAAAGCAGAGGGGAGGTTAGAAGCTCCCCCAACACAAGGAGCCTCTGAAGGACTGGACCATAAGTGTCTTAAGCAACATCAAAGACATGATTGTTCCTGACTCGAAGGTGGGGGGCGGGGTGGGGTGCTGTTTTGTTAGCGAATCCTGCCTGTGTCAGCACTTTGGCTCTTGCACTACCTACCCTCCCCAACCTCCATCTCCCTGCATGCTCCTGGTGAATTGTCATCAGTGCAGCAGCAGGAAGCGAGGCTGCTGACACATCTGTATTGTCAGCCCAGCCACCAGCAGGTCATGGAAACAGCTTGGCATGTGTGCCTGCCACATCAGCACCGGCCAGGGGAAGGTTTTCAAGGCCATATCTGCCCCCCAGGCACTGTCCCGTGTGCCTGCTATACTATTGACTCATTCGCTTATTCATGCAACTTGTTTAGTGAGCACTTACTATATGCCAGACACTATGCTGGGCACCGGAGCACTCCCACAACATGGGCATCCCAGTCCCTGCCCGAGACAGCCTGCTGGGAAGACAGACAAGTAAGCAGGAAACTACCACACCACCCGAGCGAGACATGGGAACACAGGCGCTGTGATGAATGGTGGTGACAGAGAAGAAAAGCTCAAGAATGCTTCCTAGAGGCAGTGATACCCAAGCTAAGACCCAGGCAGGTAAAGCAGGAGAAAAGGGATGTGTAAAAACCTTGGGGCAAGAAAGCTTGGCATTTTAGAGGCTAAAATTAGGGATGAGTCTGTAAAGGAAGGTAGAGACACTCATGAAGGACCTTGGAGTCAAGCCAAGGAGCTCAGTAGTCAGCAGGGACCCATGAAGGGTCTGGGGCAGGGTTGTGACCCAATCCGATTTGTCTTGCCCAAGATGATCAGGTGGGTTAGAGCAAAGCAGACATGGTGCATGAACCCTCCTGGATGCCTCTCTTACTGCTCCTCACTCCCAGCCTCCAGAGACTCTGCTCACCCACCAGGAACAGCAGATGCTTTGTGTGCAGTCTGGGGACCAGAACCATGGCCAGAAGAGAGAACCCTTAGGGAGGAGGAAACTGGATGGCATCCAAGGCCAATGAGAAAAATTGAAAACCTATCTTCTGAGTGACAGTGGCTGCTGGTACCCCCATAACCAGACTCTGGCTCAACTCCCTGGTCCCTTGTAGCCACCCAGTAGTTTCTATGACCTGAGAGCACACTGTGACCCGTGAATTTCTCATCTGTCTGCTGCAGATCACGCCCGTAGGACCTCTGGCATGGTGCATGGACCAGACTTGTTCAGTATGTGCACGGTGTGAATTTGCATGTGTGGCAGAGTGCCATGGTTGGCCTGGACCACCCTGCCACAACCTCACATGGATCTCTCTTAAACTAACCCCTGTAGACATTTTGCCCAAGTCCACAGCCTCCACGAGGCCCTGGCGTGTCCACTATCTCCAAGCCTGTCATGGTCCAACAGGAGCCCACCTTCATCTACAGGATACCTGTGAGATCCGAGGTTCTGGTAAGCCCCTCAGGTCCCCTCCAGGGCATCTCCAGAGGAACAGACCAGAGCTGTCTCCCCCGGGTTCTGCTGGACGGGGAGTGTGATACAAACTCACATCAGGTGCCATATCCTGACCTTCTCATTGGCCAAGAGATGAATCTACGTGGGTGGAGGTAGTTGTTGACACAACCAGTGAAATTCCTGTTCCTCACTTGACCGAACAGGCTGGTGCTCCATCTAGAAGTGATAAAATTAACAGCTCAGATGTATGAGCCTGCCATGTGTCAGGCTCTGCAGATTCTCATGTAGTCCTTACAACAATCCAGCGAGAAGGTACCTGCTGTTATCCCTGGGTCACACTTGAGGGAACCGCGGCTTAGAGAGGGTAAGTCGGTTGCCCAAGGCAGAGCCAGGACTTACCACTTACTCCAGAGTCTTTCAGACCTCAAAGCCCAAACTCTTACCTATGTTGCCATCTTGCCTAAACCTACAACAATTCTAGCTGCCCTGGCCTGTGCCCCTAAGGCCTGTGGCATAGCGTGGAATAGCCTAAGGTGGGCAACTGGCCAAAGAAGATCGACTTCCTTTTTTCATTTCACATTTCCCTCCTCACGGGGACTGGGAATGCAAGGTCCTTGGAGAGTGGGGAGGGTCTGCCTACCCTCAGTCGCCTGCAGCTGAGTAAACTGGGACTCATGTGCACCCCCTTCCCACGGCACCAGCCACTGGCTGGCTTCCCCCCACCCCCCCATAATGGGAGGAGTCATGCCAGAATTCTTATTCTCCTTTCAAGGAAACCCTATCTAAATGTCAGGGCAGGGCAGCTCAGATACTTATTTTGAGCTTTAGCTGTCCTGTCAGCTCCCAAAGAGTAAAGTTCATGCTCCTGTGACAGCCGGCAGATGCATCCGTGTCGCATTCTCTGGCTGATGACAAGCGGTGGTGTCTGCTTGACTAGAACTGGGTAGCTGCTGCGTCTGGGGATGTGGAGTGGGCTGGAACTAAATCAGGCTGTGTCTGTTTGGGGAGAAATGTTGGCAGGACAACCCCAGGCTGGCAGGCCCAAGGTCTGGCATCAGGGGCAGATGAGACCTATTGGTAACGTCCAGTGTGGAACTTTGTTTTTTCTTTCTGGCAGCCACAGGAGATGTTGAAGAGGATGGTGGTTTATCAGACAGCGTTCAGACAAGTAAAACGATACCCACTGTGTGTCTGTGATCCTCCCTGCCACCCCGTGTGCCTCCCATTCTGACTTTTCTGGGAGTGCTGGTTGGCTCTGAGGTGGCCCCAAGCGCCATCTGCTGGGAGCCTCGGGCCAGAGCTGTGTCCTCATCGCCGCAGCCAGGGTTTGGGGAGGGTCTCTTATCAGGTGTGGGCCCTGGGCTTGTTAGACTCCATGCCTGAGCTGAGAAAACAGCAGGGTCCCTGGGGGCTCGGCCCTTTTGCTGCTGTTTGTTCAAAAAGGATCACAGCTTCACCCAATCCCACCTGGCACCGAGCCAGCACTAGGGAGGACGTGGTGGTCCAGGTCCTTCATCTGCCGGGGGTCCTCCTGTGTATGGGGCTTTAGAAGTCCTTGTGGTGCATGAGTGGTATCAGGCAGGAAGCCACTTATCCTCCCCATTTCCTGGGGCTTACATCAACAGAGCCAGCCATTGGATTGGCTCCCTCACCACTGATGAGAGACCCCCAAGTGGAGGGAGATCTTGTAGCTAATCTCCTCATGGATAAACCCCCACCAGACCACAGGCTGATTTGACTACAGGCAGACAGCAAAGGGGAGGTGTCAACTATATAGTGAGACATGGCTGTCTGCAAAGGAGGCTGCTCCCAGCCCAGGACTGAGCCGTGCATGATAAGTGACATCTAACACTTAGAAGGTGTGCTGTGCCAAGCACTGTATCTAAACATATATATTAACATTTAACCTTTGCAGCAACCTAGGAGTTAAATTCTATTATCATTCCATGTTGTAGATGAGACAGTGAAGCAGAGAGATTAGGAGTAACATCATGCCCATCGTGCCACAGCTAGTGTCAGGCCCCAGATTTTAATCCAGGGGGCCGGGCTCCTAAATGTTATGCCATCCTGCCTCTCAAAGCACAGTGATTGTAAAATAGACATTTAAGGGCCTTGTTATTCAGAGCACAAAGGGGTCTCAAAGGGAGAGAGGCAGGAAGGTGAGAGTTCCAACGGCCCAGACTTGGGAGTCAAACCCTTGCTCCACTGCCCACTGACAGGGTGACCTCGGGCATGAATGTCACCTCTCTGGGCCTCAGTTTCTCCATCTGTTGAATGACGGGCTGGGCTCCCTCTTCAGGCGCTGACCAGGTAGTGGCTTATAGGTCTCTGATCTGAAGTCACATAAGACACAAGCACTTGCCATCTGGCCCAACCCTGAGACTGGATTCTCAGGGGAGGAGGAGAACAGCAGCCTTATAGCCAGCGCTTCCCAGTTTTTCAGAAGAAACAGCCAGGGGTAGGCAGGATCCTCAGTGAAAGAGCATTAGCTCCGCATATCCTGCTTAATAACCCCTCTTACCCATGGATTTGCTACATCCTTTCCTCTGCTGCCCTGACACCTAGGCTAGGCTGGTGTGGCCTCCGAGCCGGGCCACACCCCAGGTTCTTTGGGGTTGAGCCTGAGCGATGAAGACTAACGAGGAGGGAGGGCAAGCAGATGCCCAGGGATGCGGCTGCTGATATTTGGCCCTCATCTTGTGCCCAGAGCTTGGTTTGCTGCATGCTGGGCATAGAGGGCGCTGTGACCTCCCCATGATGCTGACCACAGGCCCCAGGAGACACTTGGTGTGGTCTCAGGAGCCCTGTGCTGGGGGTGGCTCCACTCAGTCCAGCAAGGCCTCTCCTTCAGTCTCACCTCCCATGGGGACTAACCAAGACTTTGCTCCTCTTGGGCTTGGCGCACCTGGCCCCTCAGCCTGTGCACCCCGGGCTCCAGCTCTCCTGTGTGACTCCTGGGCAGGGGGTGTGTTCTGGCTCTGCCTCTGTCTTTCTTCTCATCACCTTGTTTCTACATCTTGGAAATTGTTTCTACAGCCCCCACAAACCCAGGTCCCTTAGGCTGTGTGTCCTCCCTCCTCCTCCCCGGGCTAAGGCTCTGGGGAGGCCTCTTGCCTTCTAATTTAGCATTACACTAAAAACAGTGCCTTTCCTCTTGATGTCCGATGTCGCTTTGCCCCGCCCTCCCCATCTGGTGGCTGGATTCCCCGGGAAGAGCAGCCTCTTGAGCAGTGTTGGTTCTTCTTTGGGGTCAGAGCACTGGATGGAGAAAACTGCCAGCCTCCCCCCTGCATCCCCCGCCCCCCAGGCCATATCTGACCCTCCCACCCCGTCCCCTGCCTCTGGCCCATGTACTGTTGTCTTCCTCGGCCCTAAGCTTGTTTTCTGCAGTGACCCTCAAGGGCATCTGCTCTGTCACCCTAACCCCCTCCTTTGCTTCCAGGATTTCCGGAAGTATGAGGAAAACTTTGACCCCTACTCCATGGTAAGCGAGAACTCCCCTCCCCTGGGGAGTAACCCCAGGAATGGGGGTGGGAGGGATACACTGTGTTTGGTGGTGGTAGATTCAGGGCCCTGGGGGTCCCAGGGATGAGGTGGGACACATTAGAAGTCCCAAGGAGGCCCAGCTACTGTTTCCTGTGAAGGCTCCTTTCAAATGGCATTCCGATGTAAAGGGTATGAGTGTGTGTGTTGTAAAGGGTATGAGTGTGTGTGTGTGTGTGTGTGTGTGTGTGTGTGTGGTTTACAACAACAGTTACACTTACTGAGCACTGGCTAAACGCCAGACACTGTGCTTTGTGTTTACAAGGCACGCTCTCACCAGTCTCACGATATTGCCGAGAAGAATGGATCTGGGCTTTGTGTGGTCACCTCTGTGTGTGTGTCCGTCCTGTGTCTTCTAGTCAAAGACTGATGAGGATAGGGCTGGGAAGGTTCCCCTTGCTCACGTCCTCTGTGAGGTCCAATGTCCCACAGGCACCTGGATTCCCCTCCAACCCCTGCCCCACCCCCACCCTTCAGGTGGACTCAAAGCTCGCCCCCCCACCCCGTCTTTTCCCTCTAGTTCACCCCAGAGCAGATCATAGGGAAGGATGTCCGGCTCCTGCGCATTAAGAAGGTACCTGGGCACGTGGAGGTTGGGTAGCCAGCACCCTTCTTTGCCCCTGTCCCCTCCCATCTTGGTCCCCTGCTTCTCGTACTCTTAATATGGCTCCTGGGTGACCCCTCAAATCCCCATTATCCCTCTTTTCTCCCCCTGAAGATCCTCCTGCGGTGGGATCCCATGCCCAGGCCCCATTTGGCATCCATGCCTCATTTTCTTCCCTACAGCACTGTCGTTGGCCCTATGCCTTCCACTGTCCTCTCTGTGGCCCTGTCAAGAGGCTCTTTCGTGCCAAGGTGCCCATAGGCACTGTCTGCTTGGCTCCCTAAGACTTGTTTTCCTCTGACCAGGAGGGAGCCTTAGACCTGGCGCTGGAAGGTGGTGTGGACTCCCCGATCGGCAAGGTGGTTGTCTCGGCTGTGTATGAGGGGGGAGCTGCTGAGCGGCATGGTGAGTGGGGACAGCAGTGCCCCGATTTGGGGATGGTGCAATGGTTATACAGATCTCTCCAAGAAAGCCAACAGCTGCCCATGTGGAGGGGGTTAACAGTTGCTCAAGAATGCCCCCCTACCTGTATCCATTCATCCGTCTACCCAGTCCCACACATTACCTGCGTGCATACGATGGTGCCAGGACCTGTGGATGGGTACACAGCCACACACCAGATATCACCCTGCCCTCCAGGGGTTCCCCATCCTGGGGTGAAAATATACCCAGAATTGCTAGGTACTGACAATAACAGTGTGGTCTGCTAAGGGCTGAAGGAGGTGTAAGGGGGTGGAGGGAAGCTGTGGGGACTCTGAGGGGCCCCTAGCCCACCAAGGGAAAGGGGGTGCTGGGAAGGCTCCCTAGAAGGGTGGTGCCTAAGCTGAGCCACAAAAGATAAGTCAATGTTACCTTTGGCAGGGTGGGAAACAGCTTTCCAGAACAACGGGACAGCACATATAAAGGCAAGAGACAAACTATCAAAACCTGACCTGTCCTTTTAATAATGATGGTTCTGTCAAGAACTAACCATGTGCCAGATGCTATTCTAAGTACCTGTGTCTAATATGTAGACATGTCATTCATGGGTATTAACTGATTTAATCCTTATAATGACTCCAAAAGTAGGTACTATTATTATTCTCATTTTACAGCCAGTAAGCAGTGGAGGCAGGACTTGAACCCAAGCAGTTTGGTCATTTTGCTCTGCTTTTGGTCACATTTGCCCAGCAGAAGTGCCACCTCTGCCCAGGCCTTCCACAGCCTTGCCCCCTTCCAGAGGGGCAGGGTGCCACCCTCACACCTGTGTCTGTCTTGTGGCACGATCTTTTTGCTTTGCCTTTATCCCCTCATCAACAAAAACACCCTCTGCTGATGAGTGAAGCCTTTGAGGACCCCAGGCACAGGCTCTTGCCTCAAGCTATCAACCCATTCAGTGTCATACAGTGTCTGGAACTCCACCATGAATGATTTCTTCTTCCAAGTCCAGGAGGCTTTTCAGTACTCCCAAGGCCTTTATGGAAGTACAGGTGCCCTCAGAGGACCTCGCCTCACCTTTCTGAGCCAGAGCCCGGAACCCTGTGATCTGATTTTCTGGGCAGTGCCAGGCTAGAATCAGGCTCTCCCACAAGCCCGAGGTGGTAGAACGGAGGGTGGGTGAGGGCCTGAGGCAGGAGATGGAGTGATAGGAAAATCACCTGGTCACCAGCAGCCAAACTTCCGTGGGGGTACTTAGACAAATCCAGCTCTGTCACCTATGGCCTCAGTGACCTCAGGCCTCTCACTGCCACACTCTGAACCTCCATTTCAGCTATAGGAAGGAGGCTTGCTCAGCGAGGCAGCCACCATGGCCCACACCCTCCTGCTCTGTCCTATTTCTGTGCCAATTGAGGGTAGGGCTGATGCTTGGCCCAGGGAGGCCACCTGTCTGCTATGTCTAGCAGGTAAAGAAGACCAGGACAAATGCCTGACTTTTCCTGACCTCCCCCCGCCCACCCGCTGCTTGTACAAAATAAAAAAGTGAAACTCACCTCTCCCCAGGCCCACTGTCCAGAGAAAACTTCTCTCTACAGCGTGGCCCACACTGCTTTGGACATACAAGCAGCTGGTGAAAGTTTCTCCAGGAGCACATGTATTATAAACCACCACAGCCTCCATCTTCGGTAACACACATCACATTCCCGTGATCCTCCATGCCCACAAAACTCCTTTGGGCTGATCTATTTCCACAAACCCAGAGAGTGTTCTGTGGACACCAGAGCTAGGAGAAAACCCTCAAAAAGAGAAGAAAAAGGAGTTCTGAAGTTGAAGATATATAGGAAACCATTCACAATCTATCCACTTCTTGGAGAGCCATGTACATATTAGCATATCCAATGTTTTGACCAGTCTTGTAGTAACTGTTTAGCTTATAACTCAACTTTTCCCAAATGTATTAGATCACAGGTCATCTTTCCAGGAATACCTTCAACATCATTCATTTATTCAACAAATAGCTATTGAATTCCTATTTTGTGGTAGGTATTATGTTAAAGGCTAGGGACAGAGCCTTGAGCCAAAAAGATAGTTCTTACCCTCATGGAGCTGACAGTCTGGTCGAAGATACTGTCAGTCAACAAATAGATATATGATTACAAATTGTGAAAAATGCTATGAAGGAGAAGACCAGGATACTGTGAAAGAATAAAAGGAAAAAAGATCTACTGAATGAGTGGGGGTCAGAGAAGACCTCTCTGAAGAGGAGGCATTTCATCTCCAACCTAGAAGAGAAGAAAGGGAGATGGGACACGTGTTCCAGGTGGAACAGCATGTGAAGGCTCTGAGGCAGGGAAGAGCTCAGCAAGCTCAGAGACCGGAAGCAGACCAGCAGGGCTGGAGCACAGAGAGATGGCTCGCAGAACTAGCTCGTGTTTCTAGTAACCTCACTGGGAAAGCAGGCCCTCTGCAGTAGCAGAAGCCCACAGCAAAGCTGGGGTGGCAAAGAGTCGTCACTGGTGTCCTTATTCTGTCGAGTGGGGTGAGGGCCTGTGGATGGCGTGGGAAGGGAGTGTCCTTTGAGTAACCTGGTGGATTGTTTTCCTCTGTGCTTTCTGAGCCCATGGGAGCTTTCAGGATCCAGGAGTTAGACTTCTTCCGTGGCCCTACAGTGACCCCCTTTGCCGAGCTCTGGGCTAGGCACATGTCACATACAGCCCAGTTGGCCAATCAGCCTCATCTCCCTGCAGGCGGCATTGTGAAAGGGGACGAAGTCATGGCGATCAATGGCAAGGTCGTGACAGACTACACCCTGGCCGAGGCTGAGGCCCTCCTGCAGAAGGCCTGGAATCAAGGGGTAAGAGTGAACGCCCGCCCTGCCTCCCTCCCTTGTCTGCCTGCCTCAGACCCTGGCCTCTTGGCCAGGCCTTACAGTCGGGGTGCCCCATCCCAGGGCGGGTATCCAGAGTCCAGGCAACTCTTGGGTGACACCCACATAACCCATCCATCCCGTGGTCTGAATCTGACAAGATGGGATTTAGAAAAATAAATGTCAGATCTCGATCTTGAATCGAAAAAGCAAGTGACACAAATACAGACTCCAGAAGGCCAGGTGTGGCAACCCACCCAAGAAAAAGACTTAAGGTCTTCTCTAAGTGTGCACTGCCCAGGAATCAAGAGCGTTCTTGGAGCTATTAGAAAGCATTAACAGAAGCAGAGGGCCCAGATTGGAGGAGGGGCTAGTGGCAGTCTGTTCTGTGCTCATTACACACCCACCTGGGTTATGGCCTCCACATAAGGTCTCCCAGGCTGTGCACTGCACAATCCGAGGGGGTGCCCTCCTACCGACTACAGTGTGAGTGGTGCCCGCTCATGTTGTGCAATGCACAACCTGTGCAACTGTATGCAGGCAGCCGAGTCTGAGGTATTAAGTTCAGTGCCGAGGAAGCTGACCAGATGGGACTGGGACCCCCATGAAGGGATGTGGAGAAGAGAAGACTTACGGGTAACATGATGACTGTCTTTGATTATCTGAAGGGCTGCAATAGAGTGGAGGGAGCAGAAGTGTTCTCTGTGGTTCTTGAGGGCAGAACTGGATTGGATGGAGGGAGGTCCTGGGAAGAGATTTCAGCTCAGTATTAGGAGCTATTGCCTGGTAGAGAGGCCCAGTGATGGATCACATACTTTTTATTGGCTACACCCAAGCCAAAGATGGACAATGATGGATAAGCCAAGGATGGCAGTGATGCCATTGAGGGGATTCATGTGTTAGGATCAGAAAGCTAGACCTGAAATCCCCCAATTGTGCATCAGAATGACCCAGGGAGCTTGTTAAAAATACTGTTTCCCAGGACCTACCCCAGATTTCCAGGGGCCAACTCTGTGAGTCTATAGAGTTTTAAGAAATTCTTCCAAAGTGATCTTGAGGCTGCTGCCTGTCCCTGGTCCATGGATAAGCATTTGGGAACTTAGTGTCATTCAAGGGCCTGGCAACCCTGGCCTCTATAGTTCTGAAGTTTCAGAGACTGCAAGGGTCCCCACACCATGGGACTGCACAGTGAGGTCCATCCCCACCAGGAGGTCCTCCAGCCCCACCTGGGCCCACTTTCCCATAAGAAGGCCTTAGCCAGCTGGTCCTGGGATATGGTGCCCAGGAATGGGAATGGAGTGTCAGGGTCAGACCCATCCTCGACCCCTGAGCATGCCCTGCAGTCACACACCTTCTCCCCACAGGACTGGATCGACCTTGTTGTTGCTGTCTGTCCCCCCAAGGCGTATGATGATGAGCTGTAAGTGTGTTCGGGAGCCTGGCCCACGACCTTCTCTGCCTCCTCCTCCTCCAGAGTCTTGACCACCTTCTCCCGCCCCCCACCCAACCCCCACAAGCCTCCATCCAGCCTGAAGAAATGGCCCAAGCACACAGCTTCTAGTAGTAGTCGCTCCTAAAAAGCTCCTGGGCTAGAGAAATCCTAGTACTAAGTCACTGTCCTCAAGTGCTGTCACAGCTGTCACCAAGACTATCCTGTCCAAATTCTTCTTTACATGTGAAAAACTTAGGCCCAGAGAGGTTAAGGCCTCAGACCAAGTAAACGAAGTCAGGACAAAACCTTGGGACTTCTGAGTCCCCACTCAGAACTTCACCCCCTTCATCAGCTAGTTGGAAGATGTCTATGTCTTCTGCTCTCTGGAAGGGCTTCCTAATAGGTAACTGTGTTCCCCCTTGCTGAGTCTCTACGTGGCCAGGACCACAGGCTTTGGCCCTAACTGCAGGATCTCCAAGGAGCCTCGGCCCAGTCTCCTTTCTCTGTGTTTCTCTCTGTGTTTCTCTCTGTGTTTCTCTCTGTGTTTCTCTCTGTGTTTCTCTCTGTGTTTCTCTCTCTCTCTCTCTCTCTCTCTCTCTCTCCTGTCTCTGTAGCTGTGTGGGTCTATTTCATTCTCTCTCTATCTTTCTCTCTGCTCCCAGCCCCCATCTGCTCCTCTTTTTCCCCTTCCTCCTTCTTCCCCTTTGTCACCTTCCCTCTCCTTTCTTACCCCCTCCTTCACTTGCTTCTCTCTCTGTCCCTGGCTCTGAGTCCCTGATTCACCATCACTGTCACTCTACATCCATTTTCTCTCTCTGTCTTTCTCTGTCTCTCACTCTGCCTCTGTGGTTTTGCGCCTCCGTCCTCATCTCATCACATCACCTCCCTCCCACTCTGCTTGCCTGTCATGGCTCTGCCTGCTCGCTCGCCCTGCCCAGCAGAGGCCGAGCTTGTGCATGTCTTAAAGAAATCAAGGTCTTACAGCAACTAATTCTGGAACCCAGGGCCTAGGCAGGAGCCAAGTGAAGGCATAGGTCCAGTGGATCTCTGCCTGGGAATAATCGAGCCCTGTTTTGTGTTTCCTGCTCTGCTCTGCGTATGTAGCTTTTCTCTTCCCTCCTCTGCAGCCGAAAGCCCCCAGCCAGTCCAAAAGCTCCTTGAAGACCGTGCTCCCGTGCATAGACACGGGTTCTTCCTGCAGCTGGAGCCTGGCAGCCCCCATGGTGAATAGGCAGGCGGGCTGCAGGGCCCCGTCTGTCCATGTTGTGTGTAGTGGCCGTCTGCTGCCCATGCTGTCGGCAGGTTCTTTGGACTGGTGTCTGGAAGGGCGCATGAGGCACCGTCCCTGAAGTGCCACCCGGGCCTACTGCTAGCCACACAGTCAGGCTGAAAGGCCTTCCCACTCAGGGGAGCCAAGCAAAGCCCAGCAGTAGCATGCTTGAGACCTGGGCTTCCTGACTCACCACAGCCCTTGGGACCTGCCATAGGTCCCACGCAGCACCCAAATGAGCAGGATGGAGCAGTGAGTACCATTCTCTGTGGGGTACAGACAATGCCTCAAACCAGGCACAATGGGCTGGCAGAGCCCAAAGGAAGCACAGCCTGGGTTTCCCCTTCCCTGGGGGCGCCACCTTCTGGAAGCCCTGCTCCACAAGGCCCCATGCTTGGGCAGAGCCAGGGCAATTAAGAGGCGATTAAGGCTGGTCCAAAGAACCAGGGTTGGCCTATTGGGATTGTTCACATCCTGTTGTGACCTGTTGTGGCCTGAGCACTGCTCAGACCAAACTGTCCTCTGTGCCTTCTCTCTTCCTTGGCTCTGGATTCTTATCTGTGGGACATTGTGGAGCCCAGCTTTGGGATGTGTTTCCCACCCTGTGACAGGGCTATGTCCATGGACAGAGCTGGCAGGTGGCTGTGAGCGGGTGTTGGATGTGGTCTAAAGCCCACAGCTGGCAACATCTGGGGCAGACCCAAGTCTGGACTTACTGACTTCCCTGTTACAAGTTTCTCAAAACATTAGGGCCTCATGCTCCCAAGACAGTTGGCCTGCTATGCCGTGGCTTCTGGGATGGCCTCAGTGGCCCTATGTTTTCTGTCACTTGTCATCTGCTCTTTGTGAGAGATCCCAGCCCCTCTGTCTTCGGGTCCCCTTCTAGCTCATCCCAGGTGTCCCCCTGCTTTCTCCCTGGCCTCCTGTGTGCTGTGGCTAGTGTGTAGCTGCTGGGGGCCTGCACCAAGAGCGGCCTCCAGAGGTTAGCAGGGCCTTGTGCCATTGCAGGGGGCGGGAGGGGGGGAGTGTCCTCCCTGTTGTCAGGCCCTGCTGTGGGCTGAGTGTGCACCCACAAGGCCTGCACCTGCCTGGTCTATTTCTTCTTCCCCATAGGACCTTCTTCTGAAGCCTACAAGGAGAAACCAAATTCACCCCTAGAAGCCGGTGGGCTCTGGACCCGCCCTCCTGAACACAGAGCCTGGAACCAGCCTTGGGAGACTCCAGCCTGCAGGCACCCTAGAAACCCGCAGCCAGCACCCAGAGATCTCAGACTCCCATTGGCCCTGAAGTAGGGCTGCATAAGGAACACCTCGGGCCACTCCTCTGAAGGACAACATGGAAGGAGGGAGCAGCCAACCGTTCTGAAGTGGGTGGGTCCTGGGATCCAGACTCGAGTCTTCCTTCTGGCCCTGCGAATTTGGTCTTTCCCAGCCCTGGAGACGCTGCCCTTGAAATCTAGTAAGAGCTGACTCTGAGCTCTCTCTCTCTCCATCCATCTCCTCTCTCTCCTGCTATCATTACTATTAAGATTGCTGCCACAAACCTTACTCTGAACTCATTAATAAAATAAACAGATTTCCAGCTTATGGAAGTAAGTGTGGATTGGGGCAGTAGATTCAAGACTGTCACATAAAAAACTATAAGGTTTTGGCTCCTATTCAAGAGTAAGAAACAGAACACAATGTTGTGATATGGGTCTGACATGAAGAATATGATAAAATGGCCAAGGGCTGGCTTGGAGCAGGGAGTTGGGGCAGTAGGAGACAGGCTGAGCTGGGCTTCAATGTCTTCTCAGCAGAAAGATGGCAGGAAATGAAGCCCATGTGGTAGGGACTTTGCTCAATTCCAGAAAATGTAACTCCAAGGGGCTGGCAGAAGGTAAGTCAAGGCTCTCCTGGTTACAAGGCCCAGAGACATTCTCAGGCTAGCTTCAGGGAAGAAAGTGGGACCATGTCAGTATAGGCATTGAATGGAAATCCAAGCCAAGGAGATATGGTGTCCCTAGGCCCCCTATAAATTGGAAGTGGAAGGTGGTTCTGATTTAAAGTGTCTGAGAGGAGCAGCTCTCTCCATTTAGGCCTCCTGTCTCTGCCACCAGCTTTCTCTGAGCCCTCAGTGCCCAACTTAAACATGGCCATCATAATTTTCTGCCTAACTCTAGGTGACCTCTCAGCTATAGCTCCACCATCACTACCTGGCTCAGTCTCCATTTCCCAATTCCAAATTTCCAAAGCAGAATGTGATTGGCCAATTTACCTGAGTGGGCAGCCCTGGGGTCAGAGACCATTCCCAGGTCCATCAGCTGTGGCTGGGAGGGTGGGGTCACATCCCACCCAACATGACTGCTGAGGCATCAGGGACTGTAGGCAGTGAGTAATGATCAATGGGGAGGGGCAAAGAGGAGAGAGAGAGAGAGAAAATACATCTGCTGGACTTTCTGATCTCAGAGACAAAACCACAATGATCTTCTAATAGCTGGCTCCCAGAGACAGGAGTTTTCTGTGTTTTCTTATCTAGCTTGTAATTTGGCTCTAGAGACGATTCCAAAATGAAGGTAGAAGGTAGGAGCTCATCTTTGCTGCCACCTACTATGTGCTAGGCCTGGGCTGGACCCTGGTATCTGCCATCTCAAACTGCAATGACTAGGATGGGTACATGGACCCCAAAGGAGCCCGGTGATAAATGCTGACACTTAGCACTGATTATGTGCCAAGTATTATTCTAAGCACTAAGCTCATCTACTCCCTTCAACACTGCAAGGTAGGTACTACTGTTATCACCAACCTCATTTTATTAAGAGAAGATTGGGGTACAAAGAGGTTAAGTGACTTGATAGGTCATGTGAGGAAGTAGTGGAGCTGGCATTCAGGGCCCAGGTGCTCTGGCTCCGGAGACCGTACCTTTCTCCGCTCTATGCTGCACAGGGCAGGGCAATCCTCATTGGAATGTCTCAGGTTCTAGACTGCTGGCCGAACAATTCTCCCCACAACTAATGTTCTGCTGTTCAAGGATGGTTACCTTCCTCCTGTGACTTAACAAACACTGCTGCTGAGGCTTTCAGCTTGTTGATGCCTGGAGCCGCACTATTTGAAGTTTATCTCCAGCTATTCTTAGTTCTTGGCACCTCAGAGTGAATGAGTTTATCAGTGCTTACACGACTTGATGAGTGAGACAATGAAGAGGGCTTTGACCCCCTGGTTAGAGGACAGGGGCAGGGAAGGTGTGCCGCTGGGCAGGGCGGGAAGAGGGACCGAGGGGAGGATGGGAATATATGTGATGTAAGTCCTGAGCCATTAAGGTCAGGTAGAGCTGACAGGATAAGGGACTACAATGGGCTTCGGCTCCCTTTTTATAAGCCTAACTCCCGCTTCATTATCATCAAGAAAATAAATTCTCACGTGTTGGAAAGTTGTCCTGTGTTGAATCCAAAGTATACAGATCACCCCAGCAGACATTGACATTAGTCAGGTAAGCAGTGGAACGGTCCAGAGAACATGTATAAAAGTAAGGCCTAAAGCAGTTCCTGACTTTCTGTGGGGGTCATACGGGGCACGGCCGAAGCCAGAGTCCATTGGGGGGCCTGGGCCAGACATAGGAATCCACTTCAGTGCCAAGACTGAGTATTCAAGACTAAAACCCATACAAGCAAAGGACGGCCCATGTTCCAACATTGGCTCCCTCACGCATGGCAGACATCACTACTTTAATCCCAAACTCTCTCTAACCAGCCAGCCAGGCAGCCAGTAACCACTGATCAAATCTGGCCCATAACATGAACCCTACTTGTCAGCTTTGAATCTAACTCCCATCATTGGGTGTTCAGAAAAATGGAGGCCAAGGAGGGGGTGCCTTGTCCAGTGTCCCCCTAACTTGGTGTCAGAGCTGCCATTTCTAGTGTACTGCACAGTGGGGACAAAACTGGAAAAGGCTGGGAATTCAAGGAGCCCTTTGGCTCTGAACTTTTTGCATTTAATGCATCTCAACACAGTTGCTTCCCACAGCTAGTCCCTGGTGTGCTGAGCTGGCCTTGAGCCTCTCACTTCTGTGTCTGGAAGTCGGGGGGCAAGGTGTGGGTGCACAGCCTCTGTGCTGCAGAAACAGCCTCTTTGGGCCTGTGTTGGGCTAGGAAGCTGGTCCTTACCCGATTCCTGCCTCATTCCCAAGCCTGAGATTTGGATAAAAATCTGTTTTCAGAACTGAAAGCCCTTTTCTCCTCCTGTCCCTACAGTGACCCTTCCCAGCTCCCTGGGGCCCAGGCTGGCCATGCTCTGTGAGAACTGGAGGGTGTAGGCGTGGCCCCCTGGGAAAGGTAGGTGGGGCTGCTGCAGGGAGAGGGCCAGGGGCCAGAGGTCCTGTCATAGCTGTCACAGAGGCCTGGAGGTTGCAGCCCAGGAGCCCACTCACTGGCCTTGGCAGAGGTAAGAGTGCTACTAAGTACTAGGTGTTTACTATGTGTCAAGTACTGTACTGAGCCCTAAACATGTAGTGACAGTTAATCATTACAAGACATTACTAAGAGGTAGACAATGATGTTATCTTCACAGAGAATACTGAGGCACCAGGCATAAGTAATATGCCTGAGGTTAAATAGACAGCAAGTGGCAGAGCATAGACCTGGGCGGGTGGCTCCAAGGGTCCATATCACTAACCACCACGCTATATTGCTTTGAGTAGATGAGAAAGAAATGATGTATAGAATGTGATTTCAGAGGCACCAGAGGAAACTCCAGCCATACAAGAACTCCTTTCTGCCTCTGTCTTCTCTCTGCTTCATTGTGTCCTTCACACTGCAAAGTGAACCAGCCAAAACCTGGCTCTCCTTAAAACTCTTCGACACCTCCCATGCTGTCCTCAGGACAAAGTCCAAACTCCTGGCATAGAAAGTCCCCCATCACCTGACCCCTGACAACTCCTCCAGCTGGTCTCTTGCCAATCACTTCTTTCACTTCAGCCACACTGAGCTCTGGGTTCCTGGGCTCGCCATGCTCTATTGCTTGTCTGTGTCTTTGCACATGTTCACTCTAACTTGTCCCCCTTATGCTCACATGAACTTCTACCCATCCTTCATGGCCCAGGTCGATTGTAAAAGGGGACTACTGGGCCTGGCATGGAGTGAGAGCTCAGTCAGTGTGAGCTGCTTCTCCCTCCTGAGATGGACCTTTGGGTTGTAAGTGACAGGAACCCAATTCAAGATGACCACTGAAGTGAAAAATCCAGGAGTATTTGATGTCAGATCTAGCTGGATGTGAGTGTTAAAACAGTGACATCAAGCATCTGTTCTGGCCATCTGTAATTGTTAGGGGGAGAGGGAGAGAGGGACAGAGAGAGAGAGAGAGAGAGAGAGATTTTAAAGACTTGGGTCACACGACTGTGAAGCTTGGCAAGTCCAAAATATGCGGGCCAGGCTAGAAGGCTGGAGACCCAGGAAAGAGCCAATATTGCAGCTCAAGTCTGAAGGTAGTCTGGAGGCAGAATCCCCTCTTCCTCAGGGGATATCAGTCTTTTTTCTATTAAATCCTTCAACTGATTGGAGGAGGCCCACCCACATTGTGGAGGATAATCTTTACTCAAAGTTTACTAATTTAAATGTTAATTTCATCTAAAAAAATACCTTTACAGCAACAACCAGACATGTTTGACCAAATATCTGAGTACCATGGCCTAGCCAAGTCGACACATAAAATTATCCATCACGCCATCTCTTAGCTCTACCCATCTCTGCTTGACTTTAATTCACAGCTGGGCTCTTCCCATGTGATGCCAAGATGGCCTCCAGTTTTCAAATTCTACCAGGTAGTGCAACCCCAGTGGGAAAAGCACACCTCTATCCTAAGAGTTCCAGCTAAATCCTGAGGATTTACTGATGAGCTGGACTTGAGGGTAAAGCCTCCTTCAACTGACCAGGCCTGAGTTACACATCCACCCATGTAGGCCCACCAGCACACCATGGACTGAGTGAAGGGGAAGGGTGGGGTCCAATAGGAAACCTAAGGTGCTGCTACAGAATAAGGGGAAGTAGATCTGGGCAGATCCTTGAAAGACCTCGGTCCCTGAAAGTTCCCTCCCTCCCTCCTTTCCTTCTGTTCTTCCCTTTTCCTCTTCCTATGATCTACTCTGGGAGGAACCTGGGGCTCGCTCAGGAGACCAGGGGCTAACTCCCATGGTGTGTAGAAACCTCACCAACTCCCAGCTGCCAATGCCGGCTGCTCAACTACCATTTGAAATGGGGACAAGAAATGGGGAAATCAGGGGTCTGCTATGACCACAGAACTCCCAGGGCTGAGATACAGGGGTTCTCACACTTGTTCCCCAAATATCCTGAGAAATGAGAACTGAAACCTGACCGGAGGCATATTCCTTTGTCTCTGTTCCTCCAACTATAAAAGGGATATAAATAGTAACAACTTCGTAGAATGGTGAGAATCTAAAGGAACATAGAAAAAGTGCTTAGAATCAGTTTTTTTCTAGATGCTGTAGAAAGAGCAGCTTGGAGTCCATTGCACCCCTCAGGATGGGGCTTCCCAAAGGTGGGCTCTGAGGCACGGAGCTGTCCCTTACCCTGCCTGTGTGCCCCCCATGCTCACAACCATAGCAGCTGGGGGGCTGTCTCACCTCTCTTCCATGACACCTTCTCTTTCTAGGGAGCACTTGCTACCCCAACAGGCCACCAGCTGAATGCATGTGTGCACACACATGTGTATACAGGTTGGGTTGTTTTGTTTTTTTTAACTTTATTGGGGAGCAATGTGTTTTTTCTAGGACCCATCAGCTCCAAGTCAAGTTGTCCTTCAATCTTAGTTGTGGAGGGTACAAGCTGAGCTCCAAGTCCAGTCGCCGCTTTCGATCTAGTTGCGGGGAAGGAGGGGGGGCACAGCCCACCATCCCATGTGGGAGTCAAACCGGCAACCTTGTTGCTAAGAGCACGTGCTCTCACCAGCTGAGCAATCCTGCCACCATCCAAGCTCAGCAGCAGCTCAGCTTGGGCGCAGCTCACTGGCCCATGTGGGAATCGAACTGGCGACCCTGTTTCTCAGAGCTTGCATTCTAACCAACTGAGCCACCTGGCCATCTCCTACAGGTTGGGTTTTAATAGTCATCTTTATTAATTTTATTCTGAATGTGCACATGAAGTATTCCAGAACAGAAACAGATTTCTTATCAATTACCTTATAGTAAGTGATAAGCACATCTGCTCTCTTCCCACTTTCAATTGCCCCAAACCTTACCTCTGTGGTGCTGCAGTGAAAACCAGGTGGAAAAATCTCCTACATGAATGGTGAGATACTCCATAGGCGAGGGATAGAAAACAATGGATTGTCTCCATTTAGATACATGAGAGAGTTATCCTCCTCTCCTCCATAAAGGGGATTAAACACAACTTTGCTTCTTTGAGAAGGGATAGAAAGGATTGTGGATTCTCATCCTAAACTTTTGCAATATGCACACTTAAGGAGACATAGTGCTCTAGTCTCCGTGGCACCTTAGAGCTTAACCTAGGGATCTGGTCATGGCTATAATATTGTATTATGGCCCTCTTGGGAAGATAAAAGAAGTTTTATCATCCTTTCTTAAAATTGTGGTAAAATACACATAGTATCACATTTACCTTCCTAACCATTTTAAGTGCACACAGTTCAGTGGTATTCAGACATTCACATTATTGTGTAACATCACCGCCATCCATCTCCAGAACTCTTTATCATGCAGAGCTGAAACTCTGTATCCATTTAACACTAATTTCCCATTCTCCCTCCCCCCATCCCTGGCAAACACCATTCTACTTTCTGTCTTTATGAATTTGACTACTCTAGGTACCTCATATGAGTGGAAGTATACAATTTTTGTCTTTTTGTGATTGATTTATTTCAGTTAGCCTAATATCCTCAAGGTTTATCAATATTGTGGCTTGTGTCAGAATTTCCTTCCTTTTCTTAAGGCCGAATAATATTCCATTGTATGTATACACCACATTTTGTTTGTCCGTTCATCTGTCAGTGGATACTTGGGGATGGCTTCCACCTTTGCCTATTGTGAATAACACTGCTCTGAACCTAGGTGTACAAATATCTCGTCAAGATTCTGCTTTCCATTATTTTGGGCATATGCCCATAAGTGGAGTTGCTGGGTATGTTTTATAATCCTTTGGGATAAGAGCAATTATCTAAACAAACGGCTACAGATCTAGTTCTCATAGTTCTCATAGTACACGGAGGGCAAAACGCTTCTAGGGCACGTGAAGGCAAAAATTTCCTATCTTTAAGTCTTACGTTTTTCCAAGTCTCAGGAGGCTAGGGCTTTTTACAGGAGCACTGAGAAATCCAAGGAAGTTTTATGGCCCCACAGTCCACATGCTGGCAAAACAACAAAGGTTCTCAGTGAGTATCACAGGCATGCGATGGAGGCAGCCTCCTCAGAGGAAGAAGAGTTTGCCCTCTCTTCCTGGCCACTCTGGCCACTCTGGCCAGTTGGCCACTCTGGCCACAGACTCCTCATCGGTCAAGAGCGATCCTGAGACCAGTGAATCAGCTCAAACTCTACTCTTCGGGTCCTATCATTCACTTCACAGGCACCATGGAGCAGAATTCTACCTGACGTGACTCCAAACCCTCAGCAGAATCCAACAGGTACCCACCTGGCAGCCACCTCAGGCCTGTAGTTCCTAACTCAGGTCCACAGATGGATTTAGGGAGGGTTTACAAACCCTAACATTTGAATCTCCTTTGGGAGACTTGGTCCAAAGCTTTTATCAGATTTTCAAAAGTATCTCTAACCCAAAAGAGGTTAAATTCACTCTCAGAAAAGGGTAACAACAACAAAAACCTTAATAGTGAGATATTGGGAACTCACAAAAATTAAAAAGTGAGCTCCTTTGGTACAGGCCCTATCTTCACCACTGTATCTCCTGCACTTAGTAAGGTGCTTAGCACATAGTATGTGCTCAGTAAAGGTATGCCAACAAACGAATTAAGAAGCATCTGTGAAAAACAAAAGAAAATGCACCTCAATGAGATCATGTAAGTCAGTGAGAAAACTGAATCCAATTTACAGACATCAATTTTTCACTTGGCTTGCTTAGCAAGTACATAGCTGTCATGTCCATGGGTAAATATTATCACTGATCAATTCACTCGATCATTTTTCCACTCAATCATTCATTTCACAAATATTTATTGAAATTGAGCACCTACTCTGTGCCACAAACAAAGGTACACAAGACAGTCTCAGCCCTCAAGTAGCTCCCAGCCCAATGGGGCAGACAGACCTGCAAATGAATCATCATGATACTGGGTGGTAAGGACAGTGACAGGGACTGTATCACATGCTGGGAGACCCAAAGGAGGGACTGCCTTGTGGGAAGGCCAGGGACAGCTTCATGGAGGAAGTGACATTTGAGCCCAGCTGAAAGCTAAGAAGCAGGTAGTCAGTGGGTGAGGGAGCCTGTTTTTAGCTTCCATTGCCCGGTGCTGGGCACGTACAGAACAGGTGCTTCCTAAGCGTGGATTGTCAAAAGAACAGTAGCCGTCGATAGGGGCAGCTCCTTAGCCAGAAATCTTAGAGCATCAGCAACCCAGCCTTCCTCCATTATTTTCTATGACTCCTCCGTGTACCCCATCCCAGCAAGAATCATTGGTTCACGCACTGCACCTGGAAGGTCTTATTCCAGCTTGCCCACCTTTGCACACACAGATATCCCTCCCCAGCCATACAGTCTACCCCTTCTTCACCTGGGCCATCCTTCAAGGCTACCTTTCCCCCTAAAGCATGCAGCAGGCTACCTCTCCAAACCTGGTCACCGTTCTCTTAAGATAGATAGATAGATAGATAGATAGATAGATAGATAGATAGATAGATAGATAGATAGATAGATAAATGTATTTTATCTTGGTTTTCCAACCAGACTGTAAGCCCCAGAGGGCAGAGACAATCTGTTATGATTCATTATCAGGAGATAATGTGGTAGAGAGCCGTGGTTCTCAAACACTGCATACATCAGAACCACCCAAAAGACTTGGTAAGATAGATTTCTGAACCCTACTCCAGAGTTTCAGGTTTAATAGGTCTGGGGTGGGCCAGAGAATTTGCATTTCTACAGATTCCCAGGTGATGCTGCTGGTCCCGGGACCATACTTGGAGAACCACTGGTATGGGAAGCACACAGGTTCCAGACCCAGCTGAACCTGGGCTTCAGCCTAGGCTATGCATCTCGCTGGCTGTGTGAGCAAGGGTAAGTCCCTTAGCCTCTCTGGGCCTCAGTTTCCTGAGGACACAATCATACTCACATTGCAGGGTTACAGGGAACCCAGCGGGCACGCAGTGGATACCCAATAAATGCCTGCTCATTGATTGGCTAATTGCCTCAGTTACAGATCTGGGCACCCATTAGCTGAGCCAGGTTATTTCTCTCAATTAGGGGAGCAAGCAACACCTCAAACACCCTCCTCCCCCAACGGTCTCCTGCCAGGGGCTGGACCAGCGGAGGAATTTGATTTGATTTCTCCAACTCCAATGGAAAAGGTGATGATTTTCTCCAAACCACTAAGTAAAAGGGGTCAAAAGGCACAAACTTCCAGTTATACGATAAAACTTTCTGGGGATGTTATGAACAGCATGGTGACTATAGTTAACAATCCTTTATCATTTATTTGAAAGTTGCTGAGAGAGTCGATTTTAAGTTATCACAAGAAAAAAAATTAAGTATGTGAGATGATAGGGTTAACTAAACTTATTGTGGTAATCATTTCCCAATAAATACATATAATCTAATCATTATGTTGTACATCTTAAACTTAAACAATGTTATATGTCAATTGTATCTCAATGAAACTGGGAAAAATCAATGTCTTGGGGCTTCGGGCAAGAAGCCCTCAGCTGATCTGAAAATGGAAAAGCCTGACCTGAGGTGTACTGTGTGCCAGGCTTTCTCACAAATGAGGATCCATTTTTCCTCATTTACAGTTGAGGATCAGAGGGATTGACTTGCCAAAGGTCACAGCTGGTCAGGGTAGAGCTTGGACCTGAAGTTCCAGCATAGAGTTTGGGTCCAGGCAGCTTCTGCCCAGGGGATAGGACGTGACGGGGGGAAGGTGTGTGAAAGGCACCCCAGGTGGGGTTCAGCAGCACCCCACATCACCTGGCCGCAGCCCCAGCTCTGGCAGGGTCCTCCAGGCCCAGACAGCTGAGGCCATGCTGTGCCTGCCAGAGGCACCTGTCAGGGGCCAGCCTGTTCCAGAGAGAGGTGTCCTCTTTCGCTGAGCCCAGATGGAGATTCTGCTGAGTGTGGCCTCAGGTGGGGAGAGGGGCAGGCCAGCACACCTACTGGGATCCTGCAGTGCTGAGCCAGCCCACGAACTGAACCTGTGCAGCTCGCATGCAATCATTTCCCTCTGTCACTAATGGGAGTTACCTCCAAAACAAATCACCACGGGGTCATTTGTGTGCCTGCTTTACCCACAGGGTGAGGCCCCAGTCAGCAGGGCCCCCTCACTGAAGTCCTTCCATCTGGCCTCCTGACTGATGCCAATGACTAATGCCATGATTGGGGCTTTCCTTTGGTTTCTAACACAGAGAAAAGGCAAAATGCACTGATATGCTGGTTTACCTGAAGGCCTGTTCTTCGGGGCCTGCACTCCTTCCTCGGGAGACAAAGCCTCAGAGGCAGAAAAACCCTCACTACACCCAGCATCCCTTTGCGAAGTGGTTAACAGCACAGGCTTTGCTGCCAGGCCTACCTGGTTTCAAGTCCTTTATTCCCAGCTGTGTGATCTTGGGAAAGATCCCTTCTCTGAGCCTCAGCTTTCTCTGCTAACATTAACTACTAGGCAGTGACTCTGAGGTTTAAAACAGGAAAGGTGTGTGGCATATACTAAGCACTCAATCAATGGTGGTGAAACCAAAGGAAGAAAACCTTATTCTCTCCCTTTCCCCCCATTTATAGTTTCAGAAGGAGAGCAGGTTTGAGGATGATCAACAGCTTGGGAAGGGAAACAGGCATAGCTGAGAAACGCTGAGTGGGTATGCAAACTGGAGGTACATGCTGAATTGCTCTGGGGAATAAGAGGCGTGTTTTTCAAAAGAAGCTGCATGGAGGAAAGAAAGAGGAGATATAACACAAGGGAGAAGACCTTTGGGGTAGAGAAATGGGGGGGCGGTTACTAAGTTGCTGCTGTGAGGTGTTCAAATGACATTATACCACCTCCCTTGAAGAGTTCGGCAAAGCCCCCACCGACGCACAGGGGAGTTGGATCTTTGGGGGATGCAATGAGAGGCTGAGTTAGGCCTCAAGAGTGTAGAGCACCCGGGCCATGCATGGAGTCACCCTTCTGAGTTATGTTACTGTAGTGGGGATGTACTTGGACCAAAACTTAAGTAGGCAGGAACAAGAACTTTATTGCATTTCTATTTTAAGGCCCCATTTCACCAGACTGGCAGAAAACGTTAGCACTGGGCTGTCTTGGAGTTCCTTCCCCCACCTCCCCAGTTATGTGATGTCAAGAGACTGAGAAAGGTCCACCTTGTTCCTTCATTTCCACCCATGCAAGGATGGCAGAGGGTCCCTTGCCTCTGTCAGTCTGGTGGCCCTGCCTTGGGGTAAGGGAATCTTTCTTCAAAAATCCCTTGGGTGGATTTCCTGCCACAATGTACAGCCTTTCCTTTGCTAGATGGCTAGTCTTCCTCCGCCCTCACACACACAGGCTGCAGTCAAGCAGGGAGACTGCACACAGGTCCCTGCTCTCAAGAACTTCTCTCTCCTCTCTCTTCCTTCCTCCGGACATAGGACAGGATGCGAAGAAAGGGGAAATGACTTTTCCCTCCTGGGTTCCAGCCATGACATTTTGTCTATAACAAAATCCTCCCTTTCAGTGATTTAACAGTCTTCTAAGTTTCCCCCCATGGACACAGGCTTTGGAACTTTCCACCTGGCCACAGCTTGACACTCATCTGTCTGAAAGGGGGTAAGGGAGGGGGAGACATCTTTCTAAGTCAGTACAGAGGGCACTACTTTATTCTCTGTACTTGTTGCACAGTATTCCATAGTATGGATAATACCATGATTTTTGGTTTTAACAAGCCCACTATTGCTTGGGGTTATTGCAAGGGTTAATTTCTTGAAATATCAGACCATTCTATTATGTCACCATCATCACCCTGATGACCTTCTCTTTTATGGTCACTGACACACCTGGTCATCCAGATAGAGACAGGGCAATAAAGCCGGAACATCAGAGCTGGAAGAGATTTTTTATGAAGTTCTGCAGCATGCCCTTTTGCCTGCACTAAAGAGAGGGGCCCTGCCTTAGGCCACACCCACCCAGTGGGCCAGTGGGGGAGGAAATCCAGGTCCCACAAATCCAGGCCAGGTTTTCCTTACTGTCAGGAGGAAGGCTGAGAATTCCCAAACGGGAATGAATAACCCTGCTCAAAGCAAGATCCTTGTGCCTGCCCTTCCAGCAAGCCGGTTCAGAAACTAGGAGGCATCGTTGGAGGTGAGAAAATGCGAGGCCCAGAGCCTCCCCATAGAGACATTTGTAGCTCCGTGTCTATTTCTGTTGTAGAAACAAATGGTTTCCTGCAACATAAGCTTGGACATCTTTCTAAGTCAGTATACAGAGGGTGCCATAAAAATGTATACATATTTTAAGAAAGGAAAAAGCTGTATTAAAATTATGCTGATGGTAACCACTTTGAGCACTTCTTGTAATTGCAGGAGTCAAATGTGACTTGTATTCACCTTTTGTTATCGGTACATATTAAGTATTGCAATTTTAATACTGTTTTTTTCCTTTCTTAAAATGTGTATACGTTTTTGTGGCACCCTCTGTATATAACTCTGCTTTATTCTCTGTACTTGCCTCACAGTATTCAGCAGGATAAATAATACCACGTTTTTTGGTTTGTTTTGTTTTAACCAGTCCCCTACTGAACGTTTGGGTTGTTTCCAAGATCACAATTCATGCTACAGATTACAACTCATGCCTTTTTGTGCACCTGACTCCACACTTTTCAAAGTAACTTTGGTACCCACACGGTGGGCAGTGTGATGGGCATGCTCACTATAAAGCTAGGTGTAGGGAAGGGTGGAATTTGCCCACACAGTCACACAATAGGTTTGTGCTACAGATAACAAACACAGTGCCCTCTTCCAGCCTCCAGACCTAACAACACTTTCTTAGTCCGATTGATGATCCCTTAAAAGTCCTTTACACTTGGGTCCAGCTTGGTTTGGACTGGGCTCTTTGTTTATTATAAATGGCCTGGAAGAGGCAAGTGTGTTGGTTATGCCAGGCACTTCGTGCTGAGTGCCAAGGAAGGAAAGGGCCTCTAGATAACCTTCATTGATTGAGAGAGTCCCATGTATAGGCCCCCCAGAGACGAAGTAGCTTGGACCTTCCGGGCTTATAAAACACATTTAAACCCGTGATCTCATTTTAATCCTCTGGGGTTGGTATTACTCTCTTCCCCGCTTAGAAAGGAGGAAATGGAAGCATAGAAGGGTGACTTGTCCAACATTATACAACTAGTAGTGGGTGGATGTTAGGGACTTGTTATTTAAAAATACATATATTGTTACTACTAAAAAGAGAAATAGCATTGCTAAAAGTGAAAAACTGAAATGGCAACATTGCAGAAAGTTTGAAAAAAACTTGGAACCAAAACAAAAAAAAACTAAAAAGAATCTTGTAGGTAACTATGGGCATAATATCTTGTCACTCTGAACCTCAGATGTCTCGTTTTTTTACAGAAAGAAATTTGCAAATCTGAGCTTCCCATGCAGGCTTGTATTCAAACATACATATTCAATATGGCTGTAATCATAGGAAACACAATTTTGTTTCTTCCTTTTTCACCTGACATTATCTCATAAGCTTCTCTCACTTGGCCAGATCAGCAATCGCCTTTTCAGTGGCTGCATTCACCCAGATTAATTAACTCCTGCCTCTGGTGCTAAACATTTACTGCCACCAAGTTTTCACTATTTCAGCTAATGCTGCAGGAAACATCTTTCAGCTTCAGAGAGATTCCCGAAAATCAGAAGCTGACTGAGATCTTGAGACCCTGAGCTCCTGCCCTCCCCAGGCCGTTCACCTGACCCTACCTGCCCTCTGTCCTGGTGCCAGGTTCTGCCCTGACTGCCTCCGGGGTCTGAGGCGGAGCTGAAGCCTTACCCCACAGTGTCCTAAAAAGGCTCCAAGCCTCAAAGCAGCCTCAGAACAAGCTCAGAGAAGCTCGGAGGGTAAAGAACTGAAGAGAGGTTCCCTTGGTGTCCCCCTATCCCATCCTGGGAACATATGCATTTAGGTACCATACCTCCAACTCAGGAAACTCTTCTAAAAGCTAATCTAAAAATCCCCCTTTCTACTCTTTCTTCATAAGATGTAAATATGGGGGGCCATGGACCTGTGACAATCTCTCCAAAACGTATGGGAAGGCATAACAGTTGTCTACAATTTCACAAGGTCCTGGAACTCAAACCTGTGTCAGATTAAGAACATATCCTAGGGTGACATTCTCTCTTTCCACCGCTCCTGACTGCCTTCAATTGCTTTCGCTGGATACTGTTCCGCAGGCGGCCTCTTTTTCAGCCTTGGGCCAGGACCCATTCCACCCATTCACCTGCAAGTCGCTGGGAGGTTTCGATGTGTTAGATGTAAGTCTTAGGAAGATGGGAAGGCGGGGGTGGGGATCTGAGGAACTGGGTTCAAGTAATCCCCACTTATTGGTGGTGAAACCTTGGGTCAGTCATGTAACCTCCCTGAGCCTCAGTTTTTCTCATCAGAAAAAAAAGGGGTGGGGTGGGGGTGGGGAGGGCTGGGGGGTTATAACCTGCAAAAGCGTTCGGAGATTCGGTTTGTGAAAGCGCGGAATACGCTGTAAAGCACTTATGAGTACCTCGCGCCTGGGACCACTTTAGTTAATGTTCCTCATTGTTAATGTTCCTCACTGCTTTTCTTATCCATATGGGGTGGGGGCTTGCTCCACTCTGCCCTGACCAGAGCCCTCGGATCTAGCCTCATCCACCCGCGCGTCCCGCCCAGGTGAGCCCACACCTCAGATCCTGGGCAGTGAGCTCACATTCGAGACCCCGAACGCGCCCACTCCGGACCCACGCGAACCCTCCTCGTCTCTTCTGCACCGCCCCCCATCGTTCCACTCAGACTCGAGCGTGCCCACCCACTCAGCCTGCCTTCTTTTTCCCAGCGCACGCGCTCAGCTGGACACACACAAAGGGTCCCCGAGCACACCTGGGCGCGCGGGCCGCCACAGCTGGAACGCGGGGGCCGGCGAGGCCTGGTCGGTCGGGTTACCGGCCGCCCGCTGTCCCCACCCTCCCTCCCTTCCCCCCGGGGCCCCGCAGGTAGTGGAGCAAGGCGGGGTGAGGGGAACAGGAGCGCCGGCAGGGCGGGGCGGGGCCCGCGAGGTGGGGGGGCGGGAGCCTGACAGCCGGGCCGGCAGCCGAGCCGCTAGGCACAGAGGCGCGGAGGCGCGTGGAGCCAGCCGCAGCGGAGCCCGCGCCTGTCTGCGCCGCCATGCCCTTGGCCTTCTGCGGCAGCGAGAACCACTCAGCCGCCTACCGGGTGGACCAGGGCGTCCTCAACAACGGCTGCTTCGTGGACGCGCTCAACGTGGTGCCGCACGTCTTCCTGCTCTTCATCACTTTCCCCATCCTCTTCATCGGTGAGCTTGCGCGCGGGCAGTCCTAGGGGAGGGGAGGGGAGGGGAGAGGCACGGAGGGGGGAGGAGGCGCCGTGCGTGCGCCGCACCGCTCGGTGTCCCCTTCTGGCCCCCCGCGACCGCCGCTCGCCGTTCCCCCAGGGTCCCCTGCTCTGTGTCCTACCCTGCAGTCCCCGCACTCGCCCACGCGCCTGTCCCCTCACTCCCCGGAGTTCCCTTGAACCCGCAGAGAACACAGCGGACGCCCATGATCCAGGGTTCCCCAAGTTTTAACATCTCTGGGCCTGGCTGGAATGGAGACAGGGGAAAGCAGAGGTTTCTGTACGCTCTGGAAAGGTCGGGAGGGGGTCGGGCTGCACCCTCTTTGGTGTTGCGTAGGGAGCGGGGTCACCCCTCCCCCAAGGCACCCTCCCAATCAGCCGCAACTGGGCCCAGAAGGAGTGCAGCCTGTGCCTCAGAGGCGGGGATGGAACTTCTGTGTTTCCCTGGGGCTGAGTCAGACGGTGGTTAGTAGCCCCTGACAATTACAGGGTCCCATCGCCCTGAGCTCAGAGAGGCAGGAGCTAGATATTTGGGTCCCCTTCCCCTGCGACCCAACCCAGACGCGTGTCTCCAGAGCGCAACTTCTCAGCCTCCATGCGGAGCAGCCCCTGACTATGGACGCCAGAAGCCCCCAGTGCCCCTGCTTGAAAGCCCTCTGCAAAGTTGGGTGCCACTGCCGGGACAATCGTGGGTACCGCTTTACTGGATTCCCTTCATCTCTCTTCAAGACTGCATTTCTCAAGCTGGCTAACTTTCTCAACTCATAGGGTGTCCCCTGCCTCCCCAATTACGTGTTAATTCGCTCTAATTAAGAAAAAAAGCAAATCTTAAAATTCACATTCAGCTTTTGGGAAGAAAGGACAGATTGTTACAAAATTAAAAAGAAGAGGATGCTGCAGAAGCAAAGAGTTATTGACAAAAACAATTAGAAATAGAAAGGAAGCATATGCAATATATGCTCATATGTGTATCAAAAATTATACCAGCATTTACACTTCTGTTCTCAAACAAATGGTTTATTTTCATGATTAGTTGTCATAAAAGAGATCAACATATAAAATGGGTAACTGCAAAGATGGATCTGGGAAGTTCCAGGCTTCATGTTTGGACATTCAGTTCATGTGTACCAGTCTCGAGCATTTTCATGCACAGATGTTTGAATAGGTACTCTCCTCACCATTACAAAAGATCTAGTACCTAAGCACCCCCGTGGGGTTCATACACCCTCCTCCCAGTGCACCAGGCATCCCCCATCTTCCTGTCTCTCCTTGCAGGATGGGGTAGTCAGAGCTCCAAGGTGCACATCCACCATAGCACATGGCTCCACTTTCCTGGGCACAACCTGCGCTGGATCCTGACCTTCATGCTGCTCTTCGTCCTGGTGTGTGAGATCGCAGAGGGCATCCTGTCTGATGGGTGAGTTGCTTTCTGAGAACTCAGGAGAGTGGATCTGCTCCAGGGTGCTTCCTGAAAGGCTCAGGGAGACACCCCACACACACACACACACACACACACTCACCTGCATTCCATGAGCCAGTATCATGTACTAATAAATTCAGCGACTGTTTACCCAACATCTCCTGTGTGCCAAGCAATCTGTGCCAGCCACTGTGAGACCCAGGCCCTGATGTCAGTGCAACAGAATGGATGGAAGGAACCTGGGTCTGCATGCCATGACCCAGTGAAATAACCCTAGCGCTTATTAGAGGGCCCTAACTCCTGTAGAAGACGCCCAGCCTCTTCTACAAGCTGCTGGAGTTACCTTCTTGGGGAAAAAAACAACTCTTGCTTAAGCTCTTTCCTTGGTTCCCAATTGTATAGAAAGTCCCAAGTCCTCAGCCTGACATCCAGGGTCCTCATAATCAGCTCTTTCTGCCTGTAGGAACAAAGGCACCACCTAGAAAAGTAGGTGGGGTGGGATCAGTGCAGCAGGGCAGAAGCGTGAAACACAGCAGGGGAGTGAGGGGAGCAGGAGGCAGAGACTTGGACATGGGGTTGGGGGCATCTCCAGGAGCGCTTCGAAAGCCAGGCTGAGTGTTTGGGTTGGATTTTATCAGCAGTTTGGAACAGAAGAGAGATGTAATCAACACAGCACTTTTAGGTGAGAACCCTAGGGCGTGTCCAGGGCAGGTTGGAGGCAGAGAGAGGCTGGAGGTAGAAACAGCACTTAGGAGGCGATTGCAGTAGTCTAGGTGAAAGATAACAGCAGCCGGAAATGGTGTGTCAGCAGTTAAGGATGCAGAAGAGGAGGAGGTGAAGCAGCCATGTCACTAAGGAAGAATGGAAGAATCAGTAAGACCTGCAACTGCTTGGGTGAGGGAATGGAGGAGAGTGGGGGGCATTTGGCTTAAATATCTAAGGTCCAGCCCCTCTGAACTGGGATCAGACTGTGCCCACACTCCACTCCTGCCAGGCCTGGCTTCTGCAGCTGGATGGTAGGGGGATAGAATCCCCCACCTCTCCACACACTCCCTCACCCTCCCACCCCCAACGTCCCTGCATCCTGGCTTCAGCAGTAATCTCTGTGATGACTGCTTGCCTTGGGACTCCCCCAGACCAGCAAGAAGACCAGAATGCTACTGCCACATAACTAGCATGTGACAAATCCTCCTCCCACCCCCCATCCTCAACACCCCTTCCAAAGCACACAAATATGCTAGAGGGAAGAAGTGCTTTGTGAACCCTCAGGCCAGAAATATTCACTGGGTTATAATTAGCAGGTGACAGAGAGGAAGACACTCTGCCTATGGGGAAGGTAGGCCTGGGTCTTCTGCCAGCGCTTCTGCTACCTACATACCAGCTGTGGGACTTTGGACAAGCCATCTGGCCTCACTTCCTCTACCTATGAAATGAGCATCATAATCCCTGCCTTGCTTGCTTCACAGCATCATGAGGGATGAAATTAGGGCACGGAGGGTGCAGAGCTTGGAGTGGCAGAGCCCTGGTCAGATAGCACATCCCTAGACTGTGGGAGACTGGAATCAATCAGGTCAAAGACTCCTTCCTGTGGCTGTCCAGCAGCCCCTCCTCTGTGGGCTGCACCTGTATCCCACACCTCTTCAGCTCTGTGCAGACCATGGTCTCCTCCCCAGCAGGCAGACCAGCTCCTGAACTGGGCACCTGCCACCTGGTCTTTGCTGGCCTCCATCTGTGGGCCCACATCCTTGGACAAGCAAGCATGATGGAGAGGCAATGGAAGGGAGCAGAAGCTACAGACCCTGCCCTGTGGCACCCCAACCCACCCTTGCCTGGGTTTGCAGACCTCCCTGGAAGTCTAGGGGACAGGTGAGAGTGGGGCTGGTTAAAACAGTGGTCTTCAAACTCAAGTTTAGTTTAGGGTAGACCTCATTCAGTGATTAATCAAGGCATCTATAACCTGCAGGGTTTCCTGTCTTCCTTTGGGCTTTATTTCTGTATGTGATGCTCTGAATTCAGAACAACCAGAGTGGTATAGGTTAATGAGGAAATATATTTTTTAATGTAACTAGAATGTTTTCCCAGACCACCTTACACTGGATAAAGCCCATACATAAAACTTTTTTTACCTAATTTCTTACCTAACTTGGTGCATATTATTCAGTAAAGCAAGCCAAAACCTATTTTATGAAGTCATTTATGAAATATTTATTTCAATTATGGTTATTCCTCATCTTATTTCATTTAGTAAAATGTTTATCGTTTCTACCTCCAAGTGCAAAAAAAAAAGAATTTATTTAAACTTGATATAATGTTTTAGATGTCACTTTAAAAATGTGTGAGATGGTATAGGGTTTTTCAAAATTATTTCAAAGAGAGGCAAGAGTTTTGAAGACCCCTGGGCAGGGTGCTGATTGCTTCCAGTATCCCCACGAGTGACTCATTGCCTTGTACCCCCTGTGTCAGTACTTTGCTGACAATATCCACTAATCAAAGATTAAAGAATATTGACATTTATGGTCTCATTTACCAAGAAATCTGGAGGTTGCCTTTTTTAGTTGGTGTGGTGGCTTAGTGACGGCATCAGGGACCCAGCCTCTTCCCATCTTTCTACACCATCCTCTGTGTGTCGCCATATCTTCCCACATGGTCACAAGATGGCTGCCCAGCTGCGGGTGTCACTCAGGCAAGGGCACAGGGGTCATTCTCCCCACATACCTCTTCTTTATGCAGGAGATATCCTCTGAAGACTTTCCTTTATATCTCAGTTGGCCAGAATTGGGTGATATGACACCCTTAGACTAATCACTGATAAAGGAGTATGAAGTTGCATGGCTGCTTGAACCAATCACCATCCACTCCCTGGGGCTTAGCGCATTGCTACTGGGGCAAACTTGTGTATGGAAGAAGAGGAGCACAATATTTGGTGAACAGCTCACCCTGCACCCTACACCTTAGTCCCACTGGACCACTCAGGGTTCCAACATGGCTCTCCTCAGAGCCATGGCTCTCCTCCTCCTTTTCTGTTGAACTCCTGTTCATCCTTCAAAGTCCAGCCTGGTGCCACCTCCTCTGTGAAGCTTTCCCTGGTTGCCCACCCCCTCCTCTGTGCCCTCAGCTGCTTTATCACTTCCCTAGGCTGTCTGGTCAGACAGTTAGCTCTCAGCTTGGCTGCCCCCTCTCTACTGTCAGCTTCTCCAGGGCAGGGACCCTTCATATGTTGGATAGAAGGAGCAGTGCAGGCAAGGCAGCACTGAGGAAGGAGATTGGAGGAGGCATTCTGGCAATGGAGGGGGTCTCAGTGTGGCTTCAGTAGGAAGAGCAGGCTGGGCAGTGCTAGAAAAATGGTTTGAGGCCACATCATTGGACCTTTGGTGCCAGGCTGTGGATGCCAGTCTATCTATAGGAGGGAGCCTTGAAAGGGCATGATCAGGGCCAAGTAAGGTGAGATTCCTCACCAGTCATGCGGAACCCTGAGATCTGGGAGAGAGCTCTGACTCCCTATGAGTATTAGCAGACCAGAGCCCACGCACCAGGGCCTCTGTAAGTTAAAGTGGGGAGGGGATGAGCTAATATTGACTGCTTCCATCCCCATCCCAAGGGAGGAAACAAAGACAGTGACCTTGAGCTTGTTACTTAACCTTTCTATGCCTCAGTTTCCTCAACCATAAAATGAGGAGACCCAGAGCACCAATTGCATGGGACTTTGTGAAGATGAAGTGAGTTAACATCCATCAAGTGCTTAGAACAGTGCCTGGTACATCGTAAATGCTCAGTAAATATTGACTATCAGTGTCATTATTACACCACCTGGGCAGGAGTGCCAGTGCTGACGTATGCTGTTCATGTTAAATGGGGCTGTCACTAAGGCAGCTGTGGTGTACAGGCCCCCTTACTGCCCAGAGGACTCCAGGGGCAGACACCCAGCTGTGTTCACTCCCAGAGAAGTGGTTCCAGGCCAGAGGCTGTGCAGCTGCGACTACCAAGGCTGGCTTCCCTGTGCCATATTCTGTAAGCATGATCCCAGTGAGAGAAGGCCATGAATTCCAAAGCCTGAACACCAAGTTCTTATAGCATCTCTGTGTGGACTCCTGGGACCCTAGTTAACAGGCACTTTGGGGGTATGGGCTGGGCAGAGTGGCCAACATATGGTGTGGAGCTGCGCATGTGTCCTGGAGCTCTGAGTCCTAAGCCCGAGTCCTGGGCAGCTCTACTGGGATACTCAGCACGTCTGTTGTACGTCATGCCCCTCTCTCTCTTTGTGTCTCTCTCTTGCTCCCATCTCAGGGTAACCGAATCCCGCCATCTCCACCTGTACATGCCTGCCGGGATGGCGTTCATGGCTGCTGTCACCTCCGTGGTCTACTATCACAACATTGAGACCTCCAACTTCCCCAAGCTGCTGATTGGTAGGGGAGGGGAAGAGGTGGGGGAGGGATAGGTACCTTCATTCATTCCTTCAGATAATGTTTCCTGAGGACTTCCTATGTGCCAGGCACTGTTCTAAGTGCTAACGGCTCAGAGACAGAGACGAAAAAAGTCCCTGCCACTGTGGACCTTACAGCCTGGTGGAGAAGACAGACAGGCAAGGTCAGTAGATAGTAAATAAGCAAGTAGTGTGATGCTATGAAGAAAAATAAAACTGGGTAAGTGGCAGAGCGTGATGGTGATGCTGCTGTCTATATAGGGAAGGCCTCTGGTAAGAGGCAGCCATCAGATATTTGGGGGAAGAATGTTCTATGTAGATGGAACAGCAAATGCAAAGGCCTTCTGATAGGAACAGACTTGGCAAAGAGACCAGTGTGCGTGAGCCAAAAGAGCGAGGGGGAGAATGACAAGAGGTGAGGTCAGGGGCCAGGAGAGGAGCGAGGGAGGCTCCTCGGCTTTGGATCGGAGCGCCTGGGCAAATAGTGGTATTAGCAACTGACATGGCAAAGGAGTAGGAGTTGGGGTGGAGCGGGGATCAAGTTTTCTCTCTGCATGTGGAGTTTGAGATGTCGCCGCGATGCAACTCGAGCATCACGTAGGCAATTAAATAAATGAGTCAGACATCCAGGAGGTCAAGGCTGGAGGTGCCTATCCAGCTGCCGCAGGCTCGTAGGTGGCATCTAAAGCCTGAGTGAGCCTGGAGGATACAGTCACCTGGAGAGAGAAGAGAAAGGCCCCAGGACCTGAACCTGTATTGGCCAACATTTAGAGAGACTCAGGAAAGCATGCCAGCTTAGAGCTTCTGCCACGGTAGGGCTGGGGTCCCAGAGAGAAACAATAGTGATGGCTGTTGGCATTTATTGAGCATGTACTGAGGGCCAGGCTCAGTACTAAGCTCCTTACATGCATTATCTCACTTAATTCCCACCATCTCCCTATCGGTACTATTGCTATCCCGTTTTACAGATGTGGACACTGAAGCTCAGGTTAAAAATACTAAAGTGAACACTCGTTTAGCCCTTACTAGGCGTCAGACACTATCCTAAGCATTTTACATACATCAACTCATTTAATCCTTCCAAAACTGCTGTGGGACTCATTTAATCCTTCCAAAACTGCTGTGGGGTAGGTACCGTTATTATTTCCCCTTTACAGGTCAGGAACCGAGGCTCAGAGGTTAAGTGACATGCACTAGTCTGCCCAGCTGACCAAGGGCAGAGCCAGGTGTAGATCTCAGGAGTCTGGCACCCCAGCAGGCTCTTAACCGTTTCTGAGATGGCATGTCTAAGGGTCCTCAGGCTGCGTGCAGGCCAGAGGTATAAATCCTCAGGTCTGCCTCTGTGTTGGGCTCAGTCTGCATGGCTAAGACCAGGCTGTTCATCTGGCTTTTTGGCTGTGGTCAGACTGTGGGGCATTAAGTCAGACTGTGATTTTTAGGAGTCAGAGGCTCTAGTTGACGTCTGGAGTTTGGACTACTCTGTACTAAGCCAAGGACAGTACGGTGTCAGGAGGGGGCAGAGGGTGTTTCCTGAGCTAATCACAGGTCTGCCTTCCCAGGTAAGGTGGGAGCTGGGTTCCATCAGGATTGTCTAGGTCAGGGGTCAACAAACTTTTGAGACAGAGGAGCCAATCCTGTCCCTCAAAATAATTTAAAAATTATTTGAGAGCCATAAAACATGAAATCACCATTATGTGAATAATATCCTTTAAAATTTTTATAAATGAAACTATGATAGTTTTATTTTCATTTACAGTTTTACTTCAGAGCCACATGTACGTACCCAAAGAGCCGCATGTGGCTCGTGAGCCGCAGTTTGCCAGCCCCTGGTCTAGGTGATCCCTCCACCCCAGGGGCCCCATGTGAGTGTGGCTGGGGCGCTAGGGGGCAGCAGGTGGGCAGATGTTAAATACAGACTTCAGAGAGCCTCCCCACTCCAGTTTCTGAAGCAACTTCTCATGCACAGAGAACCCCTCATTAACCACCAGGGTCGGGCTGACTGGTGCCCCCGGAAACACCCTGTCTGGGCATCTGGTGAGTTCATGTTGTCCTTCTCCAGGAAGCACATAATGTTCTTTCCTTAAAGCACAAATTACTACCCAGGGATAGACCAGTCCTTCTCTGAGGAACAAAGACTAACTCCCTCCGTTCCCTTTTGATAGAATCTTGCTCTCCACAGAGCCAGAAATTCTAGAACAGGGAAAAGAGAGGATGCAGCTAATGAGCTGCAGGCATAGAGGGCAGTGGGCATTGGGGGAGTAGCTGGCCCTCTCAGTACTGTCTGGTCACAGGTCTGGAGTCCCACGGAACGGTGAACCATGATGCGGCTGACATTGTCCCACAAGATAACCTTGATTCTGGGGCCCCAGGTGAGATTCAGGAAATGTTCTATGAGACAGTCGTGTCTGAACTGAGAACTGAAGCATCGGGAGGAACTAACTAGGAGAAAGGAGAAGGGCGTGCTTCAGGAGAGGGAATAGCATGTGCAAAGGCTCCGAGGCAAGAGAGGCAAAGCACATTAGGAAATCTTGGAGAAAAACAGTGGCTGATGTGCAGAGGAGAAGGGAGCTGAATTTTGAAGGCTGGAGTGGCAGGTGGGACTTATACCAGACAGGGCCTTGAAGGCCACATCACAAGCATTGGCCTTTATCCCAAGGACAAGGGGAAACCATTGAGGATTGGGTTTTGTGTATGAGTGTGTGCATTGTGGGGGAGGGGGGCATTATAAAACATACATAAACTAAATTTTACCTTTTTAAGCGCTTTTAAGTGTATAGCTCAATGGAATTAAGTACATTTATAGCGTTGTGCAACAATTACCCCCATCCATCTCCAGCATTTTTCATCTTCCCAAACTGAAACTCTGGACCCATTAAACAAACAGTAACTCCCATTCCCCTCTCCCCCAACCCCTCACAACCGCCATTCTTTCTGTCTCTAGGAATCTGACTATTCCAGGTACCCATGTAAGTGGAATCATACACTATTTTGTCCTTTTGTGACTGATTCATTTAACTTAGCATGCTATCCTCAAAGGTCACGCATGTGGTAGCATGTGTCAGAATTTCCTTCCTTCTTAAGGCCGAATAATATTCCATTGTCTGTATACACCACATTTTGTGTGTCCGTTCATCTGTCAGTGGGCACTTCGGTTGCTTCCACGTTTGGCTATTGTTGAATAGTGCTGCTCTGAACAAGGGTGCATTGAGATCATATTTGATTGTATTTATTGCTTTGTGGAGGCTAGAGTGGAGGAGCGGGGAGCCATGAAAAAGCTCTCAAGGTGGTCCAGGGGAGACATGATGGCAGCCTGGACCCAGGTGACCACCAGGATGGAAAGAAGTAAATGGATTCAAGATATTTAGGGGGTAAAATAGACAGATATTGATCACAGGTAGAATGTGGGGCTGAGGGAGAGAAAAGGGAGGGAAGAAGCAGGAGAAATGGGAATTCTGAGCTTAAACCTCCTCAGCAGCCGCTGCCGAGTGGGTCATACCACTCTCTTTCCTTTCCCCTTTTCTCAGTCAAGCACGAAACTTTTGCTGGGTGCTTCTGTGCCTGGCAGCAGGCTGAGGGCTTAGCACTGTAGGATGGGACTGTGGAAATAACTCTGGGCTTAGCCCTGGGTCCATCATGAACTCCCTGTGTGACCTTAGATAAGACACTCAAGTTCTCAGAGCCTCCATTTCCCTGCCTCGACAGGAATAGTAAGTGCCTGCCTATATCACAGGGTTGTTATAGAGATCAGATCAGACCGTGTCTGGTAAGTGTTAGAGGCAGGACCAGCGTGAGGCGTATTGTCAAGTTTTGGCCCCGGTAGGTGACCCTCACTAAGAGCCTGGGATAGAGCCTGTCTGGGGGAGTGCAGGTGTGGAGGCTGAGGGGTGGCCTCCAGCTGTGGGATTCCTCATGACCTGGAGGCCAGACCGAGCTGAGAGGACATCGTCCCAGTCCTGAGGGCTGGGACCAGAAAGCAGATGTTTCTGCCCTCAGTCCTAGCGCTCTCGCCCAGGAACCTGAGATAGAGGGCATTTGCTCCTTCCCAGGCAAGCAAGTTCAATGTCTCGACCTAGCTCCCAGCCCAGAGCCAGGCTGGGCCACACCCCAGCTTTTGTCCCCAAGAGATGATGCCCTGACATTCACGTCCAGGCCCACCTAGGGACGGAGGACAGGGTGAAGATCTCCTTTCTGTCTGTGATTCCTCCAGGGAGGCACTCTAGGGGATTTAGGTTGACCTTATCTGTAGATGGCTCTAAGGAGTGTGGGGGGGAAGGAGTTGTCTGTGCTGACGCACCCCCTAAAGGGAAACTTAATGCTGTTTTGTTGTTGCCAGCTGAGAGTGGTTTATTAGCGTGTGGTGGTGGTGGGAATTAAGAGGATAGAGCCCAGTGATAGCTTCTGATGTTTATAGTCCCAGGCCTGAACTCTGGAGATAATAAAAATATTAACAGCTGATGTCCAAAGAATACCCACTGTATGCCAGGCTCCCTGTGCTAAATGCTTTCCATACATTGCTCACCACCTTTGAGGAAGTACTACTATTATCCCCACTTTATGAATGAGGAAACTGAGGCCTAGAGGGGTTGAATGACTTGCCTAAGGTCACATAACTATTAAATCACAGAATCTGAGCCCAGGTGTACCTGGCTGCAGAGCGCAGCTCTAATCACTGTATACACTGTCTCACAGGTCTGTGACTCATTTTCACTCCTCCAGGCCCCCTGGGGAGCAGCATCATGCTGTCGTGGGCTCTGGACTGGGGAGCCAGGGACACCTAGGCCCTCACCCTCTCTGTTAGTAGCTTGCAGTGAGCTGGGGCAGGTCACCTCCTCTCTCTGAGCGGCATTTTCCTCGTCTGTAAAATGAAAGGGCTGAAATGAAGGACTGTTAAGGTAGTCCCAGCTTAGAAATTCCAAAAGGAAGCCATTGTAGGTTGGAGCCCACAGGCAGCCCTGCCACTCAATGACTATGTGACCTTGGATCAGTTACTTAATCTTTCTGAGCCTCGATTCCTTTGTCTGTTAAATTGGGGGTGTGACAATTCTTGTCTCACAATGTTATTATGAGGAATAAATGAGATCATATGTTTAAAGTGCTTACTTGGCACAGTGTCTACAGCTTGGTTAAATTCAAGAAATAATTTCCCTATTTTTCTTCTTATTATTTATTATAAAGGGTTACCAGCTTGACTTCTAAGGTGATGTTTTTGAACATGCCTATCCTGAATGTTTTAATGTATGTACATCATCTCAAAATCACACACTCATATATTCACACACGCACATCCCTTTACTCAGAAATGTGCACCCTCACATCTATAACACTTGCTTGTTCACACACTCACCTCCTCTCTGACACACGCATTTCCTCTCCTCTCCCACACACTCGCACACATTAGCGCGCGCGCACACACACACACACACACACACACACACACACACACACACAGGAATCGTGCACACACACCCTGTGTGCTCTCTCTCTGTCCCTCCTCGGCAGCCCTGTTAGTGTACTGGACCCTGGCCTTCATCACCAAGACCATCAAGTTTGTCAAGTTCTACGACCACAACATCGGCTTCTCGCAGCTGCGCTTCTGCCTTACGGGGCTGCTGGTGATCCTCTACGGGCTGCTGCTGCTCGTGGAGGTCAACGTCATCAGGGTGAGGGTAAGCAGGCCACCCCTTGGCTGCCACCCACCTGCCAACCGCCCCCGCCCCCTCCCCGGGCCAGAGCAGGGCTTCTGACCAGTGTCCTGCCCCTGGGGCGTGGGCCCCCCCACCCTGCTTCTTAGCCAAGCCCTAGAAGGAGTCAGCTTGTCCCACCTTCCCCCCAAAGGAGAGTTGAGGCACGTGGGAGAAGTTTAGGGAGAAATATTCCATCTGGCCCAGCTGCCCAGAGGGAGGGGAGGTGAACAGATGTGTTAGCCAAATTTACAGGATTCTGGGTTTAATCCCACAGAGAGGAAATAAAAGCTTTAGGTACTGGCTTCTCCGAGTTTATTTGATTGGGAGGGTGGGGGTGAGGGTGCTTGTTTTTATTTTAATGTACTCATTTAGTTGCCCATGTACATGAATGCGTAGATGTGGCTGCATACATGTCTTTTGTTTGGTTGTTCTTTTTGCTTGCCCCCTTTCCCTCTCTCAGGTTTATACCCTCCCCTCCCTGACCTTTTCCTCCCCAAGTAACCCAGATGAACAACCTAGTATGTGTCCTTCCATTCCTTGTTTTTATTACTGCAGTACCATAAACTTGTATCTATTCAGGGTTGTTTTTTTTCTCAACATATATGTATACAGTTTTTTTTTCTCAATATTTGTTTTATAAAAATGGGATCACATATACAGTTGGTTTTTTAAGATTTTATTGGGGAGTTGGGGAAGGGGAACAGTGTTGGGGAATTGGGGAAGGGGAACAGCCACGTTGTTGTCCCTCAATCTTAGCTGTGGAGGACGCAGCTAGCTTAGCTCCAAGTCCAGTTGCCATCTGGCCGCCCGTCGGCAGCTCGTGGATGCTCAGCTCAAGGTGCCCTGTTCAGTCTTAGTTGTGGGTGGGCGTAGCCCACCATTCCATGTGGTAGTCGAACTGGAAGCCTTGTTGTTAGGAGCACACACTCTAACCACTGAGCCATCCGTTCGCCCGTTGGTAGCTCAGGCAGCTCAGCTCAAGGTGCCATGTTCAATCTTAGTTGTGGGTGGGCATAGCCCACCATCCCATGTGGGAGTTGAACCGGCAACCTTGTTAGGAGCAGGTGTTCTCACCAGCTGAGCCATCCTGCCACCTGTTGGCAGCTCAGCAGCAGCTCAGCTCGGGCGCAGCTCACTGGCCCATGTGGGAATTGAACCGGCGACCCTGTTGCTCAGAGCTCGCACTTTTAGCCAACTGAGCCACTCTGCTGGCCCTACACAGTTTTATGCATCTTGCTTTTCTCATCTGACGGATACCTCTTAGGACTCCCTCCAAATCTGGTATGGCTAATTTAGTTTTCTTAATGGCTACATAGTATTCCATGATGTGGATGAGCCATAATGTATTCAGCCATTACCCTATGGGTGGGCATTCACTTTGTTGCCAAGTTTTTGCCTTTATGTATTGCTACTTTTATTTCTATGGGAGAGAGTCCAAGGAGGAGGGTTGCTGGTTCAAAGGGTCTATGTATTTTAAATTTTAATTAATGTTGCAGATTGCCTTCCAGAAAAGCAGTAATCTACCAGCAGTGAATTAGAAAACCCTTCCTTCCTCCAGCCAGCAGTGGGGGTTATAGCCATTTCTCATTTGGACCAGTCTGATGGGTGTGAAATGCTACTTTAATTTGCATTTCTCTGACTACTCTGCTTTTAGTTGATTTGCAGGGTACAAAGGTCTTATACATTCCCTGCCTCAGCTGTCCCTCATAGCATTCCTGAGATGCAAGTGCCATCCCCTTTTTAGATGAGGAAACATTTTAGATGAGATTTGTCCAAAAACACCTTGTTGTTAAGTGGAGGAGGCAGGATTCGAACCCAGGTCTACATGGCTCTACATGAACATGGTGGAGAAGATGGTATATGGGAGATCTCTGCTCTCCCCCCACCCAGCTGGAACCCAACCCAATCCAGCCCAGGGGATTTAGAGCAAGCCTCAATGAAGAGTTATAAGCCAGGAGGCCCTGGTGCTGGTGGCCAAGCAGTTTCGATGTTCCTTTTTCTGGAAATAGGCAAATGATGGGCTCACCTGTTGGAGGCCGAGGGTGGGCTGTCATAACCCCAGATCTTCAATGGGGCAAACTGGAGAATGGCGACTAGTTGCACTTACCCATCCCCAGTGGCCCATGTGCCCCACAGAGATACATCTTCTTCAAGACGCCGAGGGAGGTGAAGCCCCCTGAGGACCTGCAGGACCTGGGGGTGCGCTTCCTGCAGCCCTTTGTGAACCTGCTGTCCAAAGGCACCTACTGGTGGATGAACGCCTTCATCAAGACAGCCCACAGGAAGCCCATTGACCTCCGAGCCATCGGGAAGCTGCCCATTGCCATGAGGGCCCTCACCAACTACCGGCAGCTCCACGAAGCCTTCGATGCCCAAGCGGTCAGTGGGGGCACAGCCACACTGTCCGGTCCTTGCCCTTTAGTGTAGAGTCACAGATGGGGACCTCAGAAGCATCAGGTCAAACCCCTGGTGGGACAGGCAGGGACACTGAGGCCCAAGGAGGGGAGGAAGCTTGCCCAAGTCACACAGTGAACCAGGGACAAGGTCAGGGCCAAAGATTCATAAAGTTGTCACAGCTGAAATGGCTCTTAAGTCATCTGGCCCAATACCCTCATTGTCCAGGTGGGTAAACTGAGGCCCTGAAAAGGGAAGTGACCCCACTGAATTCCCCATGCCCTGTGCACTTTCTTCTGGAGCTCAGTGACTGGAAAGTTGGGAATTCCCCCCATTTCAGACAGCAGGGGCATTAGTGGCCTGATTTGTACAATAATTCTATGAGTTGGACCAGGAGAAGATCTCCCCGTATCACTGAGGAGGAAACTAAAGCACCAAGAAAAGCCGTGACCTCCCCAGAGCTGGCCCACAGGTGGCAGAGCTGATTTGACTCCCAGTACAGTGCTCCTTCGTTGCCTCTGCCCTAGCACAGTGGCAAAATACTCAGGCAGTTGCAGTGGCAGGCGGTAACAAGTGAGTGCGGCATAGGTCACTCCCTTACTCCAGTGCTATGCTCATCACATAGTCCCTGAACAGCTGTGTGACTTTGATCAAGCTCCTGGCCTTTGTTTCCCCATCTGAACCATATTGGCATTGATAGGGCCCACCCCACCATGCACTTGGTGGTTCCATTTCGTCCTGGTGTTCACCTATTTGCAGCAGACGTGGCCACTGGGTTTCCCCAGGCAGCAGGAGCCAGGGGCTTCCTGAGACGCCGGGCCTGGCTGTAAACGGGCCCTCCGCCACTCTGACCTGACTGTGGGTCTCTCTGGGCAGCAGAAGGACACGCAGAGCCCACAGGGTGCCCGGGCCATCTGGCGGGCACTCTGCCATTCCTTTGGGAGACGCCTGGTCCTCAGCAGCACTTTCCGAATCTTGGCTGACCTGCTGGGCTTCGCAGGGCCCCTGTGCATCTTTGGAATCGTGGACCACCTTGGGAAGGACAACCACGTCTTCCAGCCCAAGGTAGGCCGCCCAGGAGTAGAGCAGGGCAGCCTGTGGGAGGTTTTCTCTAGTGGGTGAGAACGTGCCAGAGACTGATATGTGTGAGCTGTGGCTGCACTGGGGTGGTTCCTTACACTTGTCCAAAGCCCTTGGCAATATCCCCTTCTAGAAGATGGTCTGCATCCGGTCAGCAGAAATGCCAAGAGGTGAGTTTGTGCCCCAAGAGGAATTCTGGCGCCCTGCTCTCCTAACCACACCATTACCACCATAATACCTTTCCCAGTTATTTAGTCATTAAGAAAGTTGCAGTGTCTGGGGCTTTTGTGACTTATTGGCTTTTAGTTCATGTCATCTTAATAGACTCTAAATGCCTTTTCAGGGCTCTGTCTTCCTCAGTTCTGTATATGCATAGCACTCGGGGTTCTGCAGGGGCATTTTGGGGGCTGCTGTTGGGGGTACGGGATTGGGACACCTCCATGCATAGGGCTTTTTCTCCCCCCACTCCAAAATTCATTCAGAGCTGAGCCCAGTTTTATGAATACATTGGACTTCTCATTAAAATGTCTTTTTAAAAAAGAGTTTCATGTCTTAAAAATACTTGAAACTCACTGGACTAGATGCTATCCCCTGGCCTTTCCAGCTCTAAAGATGCTACAGACTGAAATTTGTTGGACAGAAGACACAGAAAAATCTTTCTGGGGGTTCATTTTCTTTGCTTGGGTCAATAGCATCCACTCTAGGGTAGGGGGAGGGTGGGGTACTTAATTATTTCATGCATTTCTTTGCTGCCACTTAGGTTTAGATGGTCACAAAATGGAAAACCTTTCATCTCTAATGAGACTCAGAGTTTTATTTTCCCAGCAAGAACATCATTATAGCCTTTTAACCGCAATCAAAGAGTCCAAAAATGATGCAGAGAATTACTAATCAGGGATCCTAGTAATTTATGACACTCCCTTGTGTAATGTTATTTATCTCGTGGGCTTCAAAATAGCAGATAACATTTAATCCTCAGGAGGATGATATTAATTTTTTTCTTGTGTTATAATTAATCAGCTGAGCACTTTTGGTCAGAAATATGAGACACTCCAAGTCCATTTGATTTATTTAGCAAATGTTTCTTGAACCTTACTATGTGCCAGATGTGGGTGAGGCTGTGGGAATACAGAGGCAATGGTTGTGATGAGGACTATTAACAATAGTAACAACCACTTATTGACTGCTGAATACATGCCTGGCTGTGTGCACAAGTTACCCATGCGTTATCTCATTTAATCTCTAAAACTACCCTTAGGGTAAGTTTTATTTTTGTAACAGCTTTATTGAGATATAATTCACATAGAATATAATTTTTGAGGTAGATATTTTTATTTCCATTTTACAGATGAGGCATTAGAAGCTCAGAGAGGTTAAGTAACTTTCTGTAGGTTCTCTCAGCTCGTTAGTGATAATGTCAGGATTTGAACCCAAGTCTCTTTCACTCCATAGTCTGGACACTTATAGTCATGATGCTAAATTGACTATTATTATTATTATTATTATTATTATCATCAAGCCATCAACCTCCGGCTCCAAGGATTATGTTATCCAATGGAGGAGAGAAAAATCTAAATAAAATATTTTTATATTGTGTGTAACATACTGCACTTAGGAGGTATATACAGAGAACTATGGGAAGCGGAAGTGACTAACTCAGCCATTGGTCATGACAGCTTCATAGAGGAGAGGGTTATTTAAATGGGGCCTTAACAGATGAATAGGAGTTGACCGGGCTAAGATGGGCAGATTTCTTGTTCAATCAAGAATGAGAGGACTCTTTTTGCTTATTTAGACTTTGATGGCTTTTGAGGCCTTCTCTGGCTTTTGAGCCTGTGAACTTTAGTTGGCCCAAAAAGAGAGGAGGGAAAGATTGCTTCTCTTTTTCACAGAGTGTTACCTTTTAGTTTAAGTCTGACCATAAGCGATCCCAGAATAGTCTACATTGGTAATCCCACAGCTTTGTGGAACTAATTGTTAATATTAGGAGGAAGTGACACCATCTAGAGCCCTTATCTGCTTGTCCACATTATCTTCTTCTTGTGTTTCCCCAAAATCTTGTGGGACTCTCCTCAAGAGAGAGCTCTGAGGCAAGATGTGCCCAAGAGATGCTGAGAACAGCACTTAGAATATTAACTCATCTGAACGCTAGCTTTGACTTCTCTTTTCTCTTTATTTATACACCAGCCCTGGGCTTTACTGCCCTCTCGCTGGAATGTTCTTGTCCTAGTTACTTGTCAGCACGTAAATCCCCGAGACAGATGGCCCTGCCTCAGTGGCAGCAGGCCGAACCAGATTTAATACTTGCTCCTTGCGGCCCAAATACAATCAGCAAATTACAGACATAGATACAAGAGTTGAAAGTAAATATATTCTCTAATATCAGCAACAAAGAATCTTCACTTGTGCAATTGCCTGGGATATGGCTTAATTCTCATTTGGGCTTCTGGGCCCAGAAAATAGGAGAAAGAGGTCATTTACTGAAGTCATTTGGTGCAATCCCTGCCTCGCAGCAGCTCTACCCCGGAGAGACAGGAGCTATTCTGGTCTTTATGAACCTACCAAGAGGGAAGGTCTCTAGCTACGTGTTACAGTGTTTAACCACCGTCTTGGTGAGAAAGACCTTCTTTCTGCTCAGCCTCTGTTTACCCAGCTTCAGTCCGCACAGGCAGGCCCCATTGTTTACTTCATTATCCATGGCTGCCCTGTCCTTGCACTGCTTTCCAGGACACTTACAGTCGGCAAGAATCATACCACCCTTGGTATCTGCAAGGGCCAACGTTTCTCATTTCTTCTTTAATTATTGGAAGTGTCTTATGGCCTGCCAAATCTTTGACTCCCCTGTCCCCCCTGCCACTCCCCAGAAAAAGCTATGACCCAGGCTGGGCACAGCCTGTGTCACAGCCCATGATATATCTTTTTCCAGCCCCCAACCCTGCCCTACCCCCCCCCACCCACAATCTGTCACCTGCCGTGGATGCCACTGATGTGTCTGAAGGGTGATGAAATTGGATTCACAAAGAACTGTGGGCGTCTGAAACCTGCCAGTGCTCCTCTGAGCTGTCAGCTGAGCAGAGAAAGAAGGAACAGCCTGAGTATGATCTTAGGTCCAAAGCTTTGAACGGCCTCTGAATCTCAGTGGGAAAACATGTGTAGGTTTCTGAGTGTGTGTGTGTTTGTTTCTGAATGAGTTCTCCTGGGAACTGCTTATGATTCTGTATGTGTATCCTTCTGTTTGTCCCTGTGCCTCTTGGTATATCTTTTTCCACGTGTGTCCGTGTCCCCACTGTATTTGTGTGTATCCCTATGGGTGACTTTGTGAACCTTTATCCGTTTCTGTGACTTTGTGATGTCAATGTGTGGGTTAGTCTCTTCATGACAACATCCAGGCAGTTTCTGTGGCCTGGCATGCCTCCCTTTACCTCATTAACCCCTTCTCAGCTACCAAGACTCAGCTCAGATTATGTCACCTCTTCCAGGAAGCCTTCTGATTGAATTAGATGTGCCTCCTCTGTGGCCCCATAAAAATAACATCCCATGCTTTACCATCAAAGCACCCCTGTCTCCTTCCTTGACTTGACCTCGAGTCCCCTAAGACAGGAACTGCCTTGCCCAGCCTCTGTGTGCCCAGCTCCCACGCCTGACACCCAGGATGCACAAGAGAAACGATTCTTCCACGAATAATGCAGAAGTTACCATTTATTGAATGCGTATGCTTCCTAATTTTTTTTAACGGCTCATTGTTACATTGAATCCTCACAACAACTCCATGAAGTAGAAACCTTCAGTGGCCTCATTTTACAGGTGAGGAAACTGAGGCTCAGAGAAGTTGAGAATTGACCTAAGGACACTATGGCTAATATATAATGAGTCAGGGCTCTAACTGAGATATAGCTGCCCCCAAAGTCTCGGCACGATACCCTCATGTCCAATGGTTGTAGACGGGTGAGTGGGTGTGTTGGTCCCTGAGTGGTCAAAGATAGTTCTCATTGTTTTCACCCACAGCCTCTCAGATCTGGGACCTATGGGCAGTTCGCCTTTTGGCCCCTGACAAAATTGGAAGCAAGAGCCCAAGTGACTGCCTCTCCTTTAAGCTCCAGAGAACAAGGGAAGGGGCCTTTCCAGTCGTACCTCTGACCAGGAAGGGGCACTGGGGGGCAGAACTGTAGAATCAAGAGCCCAGGTCCTAGTTCTAGTTCTGCCTCTGCCACAAACTCTCTTTATATTCTTCAGCCGTCCCTTCCATTCTGCAGGCCTCGATCGACTCAAGTGCAAAATGAGGAAATGTGTAATAATTTCCATAGAAAGTAGATAGGGGATGAAGATCGTATGCATTGAGTAATTTGAAATATACTTGCTGAACACTACTGGGAAATCCTGGAGACAAACACAGCATCTTCCCTGAGAGATTGTAAAAATGTGAGACTAGGGCATCGGATCTTCCAAAGCGTTTACCTTCCACAAATGTCAAGTTGTAGGTCCTTGGACTCTTCTCTCCTGCCATGATGCCTTCAGGGTGCTGGGCAGGGGCCAGCGCCCTCACCCCCCATTCACAGCTTCCCAGGGCCCTCTTCTCACTGGACTTCACCAGGGCCTGCCATCCTTGGGCAGGACCCCTGGCTTCTTTGGCTAATCTAGTCTCACTCCTTATTCAAAACTTAACTATACTGGACTTCATCTTGTTTAAGCTGTCTCTTTGAAGAGAGATGAAATGATGACCTAATCACTTATACCTGCAGGGAGATTTTTATTTTAACAGATCACAAAATTGAGGATCCAAAGAAACAAAGTTCCTGACCCTAGGGCATGTGTGTTGTAGGGGGAAGGGGTCAAGGCTTTGTCTTTACAGCTGCAAAGGAAGAATGTTGCCTTGTTAAAAACGTACAAATATTGATGAGTGCATTTAAAAAATGCCATCCATAGCCCAACCAACATTTATGATACATTGATTTTTCCAGCCCTCATTCTCCAGCCTATATGCTTTCTGATCATTGTGACACAGCACATGTGTGGCACTCCATGCTGCTCAAGAGCTTTCATGATGATCAGTGTTCTTGGGTGCACAGCGTTCCCATGGGTATCAATATACCTGACCATTTCCTATGGTTGGGCATTTACATGGATTTTTGTACTCTTCTCCTGCTCTAATCCAGCAACAAAACATCTTTGTACATACAGCCATCTCCTTATGTTATATTATTTCCTTTGGGATGCATTCCGAGGATGTACTTTGTTGCTTTAAAATAATGGACTCCATTCTCCAGAGCTGGACTTCTGCCCAGGACAATAGAGCAGAGTTCCAAGGAGTGTTAAATAGGACCAGGTTTTCCCAAGCCCACATACATTCTTTTTTGACTCAGAACCAGCCAAGTGAGCATGTTTCTGGCCCCCACAAGTCACAAACTTGTAGTTGACAGTAAGAAACTCAAGGTCAAAAGGCTGGATGAGGCCTAGGCAGTGGGTCTGGGGTAGTGTTTTTGGCATCACACAAGTTCACGTTCATATATTCTTTCTACCAGCATGTGACCTGGGGCCAGCCACTTAACTGTGCTGAAACGCCACTTCCTCATGTATAAAACTGGGCTAGTAATGGTACTCTTCTCATTACGGTTTTATGAGGATGGAGTTCTGCACCTGATAAATATCGTGTCCTGCCCCTTGTCCCCGCCCCCCACCACCACCACTGCAGCCTAATTTTAAGGTCCGTTTTGCTGCTCCCAGCCCACCGCTACCCACTCCCTTCTCCCTTCTTCTCCCTCTGGTACTTTGATAAATGACAAAGAGAGTCGGGGGCTTCAGGCCTTAATCAGCCTTCGTCTGAGAGTCCTGCATGTATCCCTCAGTGGCCTCACTGTGTCTGCTTCCTGCTGTCCCCAAAAGGGAAAGACAGTTGTAAGCAGGACCAGCTCCATGGAGCAGGGAGGGCTGGTTTACAGGGCCCTGTTGAGCTGAGAGGCAAGATCTTTTCTGCCATCATGAAGCCCTGTATCCAAGACCCAGGAATTTCTGACTCTAAGGGAAGGACTCCACTTGGCATCCTGCCCCTTCCAGCATGACCACGGTCATGGATGTGCCCTCAGCTCCTTCTCATCCATTCCTTCCCACCACTCTTTACCCTGCAGCAGCTCCCACACCCTTCCACGTAGCTTGCAGAGTTCAAGGCAGAGTCTCAGATAGGGGAGAGTTCTGTCTTCATGGAAATATTGATGTGGCTCTGCTGGGGAGCAATGAACTGAATCAAGATCAAAGTTTTCCTGGGAATTCTTGAGGCTGAATTTGGAAACAGACATGCTGCTGTTCCCTGATATCTTTAGCAACAAAGTCAAAACGTTTTTTTTTTCCCCACTGCTTATCATCTGAGATCTTGCTGGAGGTGCAGCAAGGGAATCTTGAATTTAAGAGGAGGCCTTGGGAGCCCACGAGGCTAGGGGACTTGGGTCTGACATCTTTTCAGTCTATTATAGGCGATGAGTTCCCATCTCTCGCCCCGGAGCACTACAGTGTCTGTGTTTTCCACTGTTTTTTCTTTTTTCCTGCCCCGAAATTACTACAGAGCAGGCTGTTGGTGAGCATGGGACAAGGCCAAAGCTAATTCCGTTTTTGTGGCAGAGAACACCCATCGTGGGATTTGTTCTAGCACTTCTGGTTTTGACTGCTCTGTGATTTACTCTTTATTCTTGTTCTGTTCAGAGTGAGCTCCCCCTCCTGGGCCTGGTGGCCACAAGGCAGCAGGTCATATTTATGGGTGTGAGGTTAGAACTGGGCTGCATTCTGTTCCCCGAAGAGGGATGATGAAGAGGGTATAGGCAGCCCTCCCTGTAGTTAGAAGAATGTTTAGTTGGATTTATCAGTCCGATTTTTCACTCATAAACAATCGCACAAGGCTTTACAAGCAGGGAGGGTCCTATAATAAAGGCCATTATGGCACTGTAACAGGTACTAATGGGAGCCTTTATGCTGGCAATGACAGCCACCTCTGAACTTCTCTTTCCCACAGACACAATTTCTCGGGGTTTATTTTGTCTCGTCCCAAGAATTCCTTGCTAATGCCTACGTCTTAGCCGTGCTTCTGTTCCTTGCCCTCCTGCTGCAAAGGACATTTCTGCAAGCCTCCTACTACGTCGCCATTGAAACCGGAATTAACTTAAGAGGAGCCATACAGGTACTTGGCAGATTATTTTTTTCACTTCATAGTAAGAACCACATTAGGCGTCCTCATGGGCACTCAAAAATAATGCTGCTGTGACTTTATTTTTTGTGTGACTCTTTAATAGTGTTTTTTAAACAATGACCATTGACAAAGCAGTGTGGGATAGTGGAAAGTGCCTTGGGCTGGACTTGGGAAACGTAGACGTTCTAGTCCTGGTTCTTTCTGCCTTGGACTACACTCCAGATGTCAACCCTTAGGCATCTGCATTTTCCAGCCTTGGATGGGACAGGCATCACTAATCGATCACAGCACTCTCTCCTGCTGAATGCAAATGCAGCCTCAGGGTCCTTCTCTAGATAGTTCTAGAGTTCTCCTACCAGACAGTCTTCTTTGGGTGCAAAACAGGAAACGTGTTTGACATACCAGGACCAGAGAGCCACTAAGATCTATTGGAGATCCTAAACCTTGGATCATAATGAGAGAGACTTTTCTGGTCTGATAGGTCCCTTGGGCCTATCTTCTTGCTCCTGCCTTCCATGGGCTCCTTCCTTCTTAGGGTTGGTTGGAAGGATGATCAAAGTCAGGGAGGATTCAGGGTCCGTTTAGGGAAGGTGGTGATGAGAGTTGTCCAAGCCTCAGTGTTTTCATTAGAATGTTGGCTCAGCTATTGGAATGGAGAGACCCAGTATGCTAGTGGTTTACTCGGACAGAAGTTTGTTTTTCACAGGGCTGGGATGGCAGCTCCACAATCATCAGAGATGTTGGTTCTTTCTGCAATGTAGCTCTGCCAGCCTTCTCACAATTACTTTTGTCTTATGGTTTAAAATGACTATTAAAATTGCCACTATTGTGTCTACATTTAAACCAGCAAGAAGAAAGATGGGACAATAGGAGGGAAGCATCCCTTCCTTTTTTAAAAATCATAATGCAGAAGTTGCACATAATCTCTTCTATCTCATTAGTGAGAAATTTCCCACATGGCCACAGCTAGACAGGCTAAAAAGTGTGGTCTTTATTCTTGACAGCCATGTAAGCCCTGCTGGAAATTCTCCTTGTGAAACGGAGAGATTGGATACTGTGGGACAACTACAGATTCCACCATATCCAGCAATTCCCATGAAGACAGTAAAACACTAGGAAGTTGTGACTAGGTCCCAAAGCCAACTCACTCTTCAAAAATGTGCCTCAGAATCATTAACATTGACTGGTCCTCGGGGAGCCAGGATGAGAGGCTTTGCAGAAAAGGGACTGAGCAGAGAAGGGCATAGCCTGGGCTGGAGACAGTGTCAGGGCCGAGACTCTGGTTATCTTGGTATAGTCCATGTATATGGCGCCCCCTAAAAATGTGTAGTGCACAAGCTGTGCCGCTTACATGACAACGCTGCGCACCCCCAGTGGTTTTTCACTGAGAAAGCAGAGCCATTTCCTCAGGAATGTCATCAGGTGAGAATGACGGAAAGAGCCCAGGAAAATCCAAGACCCTCTAAGACTCACAGGGCTCAGAACTAGGAAGAACCAAGCTATTGCTCAGTTCAGAAAAGCTCTGTGAAAACCCCAGCCTCTGCTCAGACCCCGCCAGTGACAGGCAGGCATGTACCACCACAAACAACGGCCAATTCTGGAGTCAAACAGTTTTGTAATTAAATCTACTTCCTATTTGTATGTCATACATAACTCACACTCTGGCCCAGTATTTTCCAATTATACCGAAAGAGCCAAACGTGGTTTTTTAATGTATTAGCATGTAATTGTTTTTATCAAACTGTCTGAATCTTTTGCATTAATAAGAGAGATAGATTCCTATGCCACAAAAGGAAATGCTAGCATTAATTATGGAAACAAATTAGAAAACTTTCTTTCAGAGATTTATAGAAAAGTATAGATAAGGGTCTGTGTCTCATGAGTTTGAGAATAATCACATTTCTTGCGTGAAAAGTTATCAAGCAAGATTCCTGTATTATATTATATATAATTTGTTGACATACTAGCTATCAGATGGTTGTATGTTTCTATGTACCCTGATCTTTAATAATGCTTTCTTTGATAGAGTCTATGTTTCTGCTTCACTTTGTTTATTATTATTCTTTGAAGGCCAATTTCACATAACCTAGGGTGTGCATAGATTTGCTCCAAAATGTTATTGCCATTATTTTAAGCCTTATCCATGGTGTATATAAAATCACAAAGAGACAGAATAGGTTTATGCTTTAAGCAAATCTGACCCACAGAAAAGCCTAGGTTTACACAAAAGATGAATTAAGGGCTGAGGATTGGCCTTACAACAGAATGCACGATAGAATTTCATTCGAGAGTAGACATCCCTAGGATATTTAAGACAGGAATGCATTTTAGCTTTTTCAAGGAGTGCATAGCCTGAAAATTGCCATCCTTCTGGGAGGCACCATCACCATGCACGTAGAGCTTTTAGGTTCAGCACTCACGAGGATCTATTACCAGGGCTGTTCCCATCTGCCCGGGGGAGGCAGAGCAAGGTCCTCAGGGTGATTGGACGCTGGGACGGTGCTGGAGCTGATTGACACACATACATCATGTCTCACATAAGACCATCACAGTCTGAACCCTTGTTTTATTTCAAGGCTCAGTTAAGACAGGACTTGGCCTCAGAGCATATCTCCTCCCCTAGTTGGAGATGGCCACATCGAAACAGATGGCTGCCTCACTTCATCATTTTTATGGCTCTGAAGTGTGCTCTCCACTGGCCTCTGGTAAATCAAGAGCACAACTGGACATGAAGATCTGCTTTTAAGATTCAAGAGCTAATTAAGTCCTGTCCCCAAGAGAGAGAGGTCTTGCTTGCTTGGGAAGAAGCTTGCCAGGCGGGCATGAGTTCCTCATTTGAAATCTGCCTCTCTGACTTGCTTGATCTGTCATCAAAGCCCTTTACCTCTCCGAGCCTTAGTCACCTCATTTGTGAAATTGGAACAATAATGCAGGGTCCCCTTGCAGAGCTGCTCTGTGCTCCAAAGGAGGGAATGTCTGAGGAGCCCCCGGCACATTACAGACATATGGCAGGCATCTGGGGTGGCGATTAGGATGACAATGATGACAAATGTGAAGCACTCTGCTCTCATTTCTAGACCAAGATTTACAATAAAATTATGCACCTGTCCACCTCCAACCTATCCATGGGAGAAATGACTGCTGGGCAGATCTGTAACCTGGTTGCTATCGACACCAACCAGCTGATGTGGTTTTTCTTCTTGTGCCCAAACCTCTGGGCTATGCCAGTACAGGTAAGGGACGTGTGCTTTGGTGAGGAGTGGGAGAGGGGACACAAAACCAGAACCTGCTGGTACGTGCTCGGTGACTAGGAGTTCACCATCTTCCATTTCATGCTGCCTGTACCTTCCACTCCCCTGGGGTCTCCATGGGTAGACCCCTGGACCCCTATACTGTCTCACACTCTGCGAGTATCTAGCCATCTCTCTTGATCATCAGAGAAGACAGTGCCATTAAGACTTTTAAAATGCAGCTTAAACATTAAAAACCTTTCCCCCTCCACCAAAAAAGAAAACATGGAATAATCATATGTGGAACACTTTTGCAGACATTAAAAATTATGTTGTAGCAAAGTGCTTAATTACATTGAAAAGTGTTCTGATATATTTTTTATTAAATCATTTTTTATTATGAAATACACATTTTTTAGAATTAGTTTCAGCTGTACAACACAGTGCAATAGTTATACCTTTTACCCCTTGAAGTGACAACCCCCCTCCCCCAATCCACCGCCCCATTTCCCCCCAATAGCATACATATCTATTACAAATCCCTTGACTCAACTCCCACACTATACTCCA
>NW_017731531.1:710827-715055 GCF_001890085.2 Hipposideros armiger
AGTTGACATACAATATTATACAACATCAGCTTCAGGTGTACAGTGCAGTGATCAAGCCTCTTCCCCATCCATGATGCAAGACATGTGACCACCTGACACCCCCCAGGCGTCAGAAGTGCAGAACAGCGGACTGAGACGCTCAGGGTTAAACCACAAACACTGAAAGTCACGGTCGCCAACCAGACCTTCTCTCTGTTCTGATATATTTTTAAGCAAAAAGTAAATTGCAAAATAGTATGTGTAAAAAAAATAGTATGTGTAGTGTACTCCCTACTAAATTGGAATATATGTATATATATGTTTGCACAGATTCGCATAGGAAAAAAACCAAACTGGGTGGTCCCATGGTGGGATGGCAAGTGTTTTTTATTTTCTTTGTGCATTTCTAAATTATCCAACAAGCATGTATTATTTTTGAAAATCAAAAGATGATTGTTTTAAAACCAAACAACCTTTGAGACTGGCTCTGAAGGAGGTGCATTCTCCCCTAGATGTTAGTAGGAGCATCCTACTATCCAGGGTTTACCTGACTCCAGGCCTCAGCTGCCCCAATTCCCATCTTCCACCAAGGAGTCTGTGATTCCTGTCCTGTCCTGTCGCTGGGACTAAATCTTCACTCGGGTGCTCAGGCCAGAAGCAAAAACCCCAAACCCACTCCCAGAGGGCCTGCAGCCTCCTGGGAGGCTTTCTGGTGTAGAGGAAACTGTCTGGACCTGGGTAAGACAGGCTGATGCAAATAACCTCTTTGAGCCTCAGTTTTCTCATCAATGAAATAGGGGTGATTCTCACCCTCTGGAGTTGCTATGACGATCCCAGGAGATGATGTAAGTAAAGCACCAAACAGAGTGCCGGCCACAGAGTAGTCTGTGAATAAGTAAATATCAGGTCCCTCTCACTTGTACACTTTGGTGTGAGTGAGGACTTTACCGCCCAGAATTCACTGCTTCTTGGGGTGCACATTCCGTAAAGCTTAATTTCAAGTGATTTTTATTGATCCTCCTTACCTGTAAAGCTTATATTTAAAAGATATTAAAGGAAAATAGTAGGAGAGGCTTGCGCAGGAGGGCAGCTAGGCAAGACAAGTAGGGCAGAGAACCTGGTGGCCCTGTTTATAGGAACACCTCTGTGTGCCATCCCCCATTACCTCTTACGCCAGAACCCCTGTGCCGCCCTCCACTCTGCCAAGATGGATCAGTGACTATGAAAGCTATAGAGCAGTTTGGAGAGCTCATCTAATACTATCACCAGCCTTTTATCTCTTCTGTTATGTCCCCTGAACAACCTGCTTCAAAAGACTTTGTCTGCCAAACTTGCTGCATTGTTGTCATTACTACTAATTATGATGTTTATTACACATGCACCACTGCTAATAATATGACTACTAAGCAGTAACTGATAACCCCTGCCCTGTGCCTGGCTCTGCGCCAGCCTTTCTCCCTTTCATCACGAATTCTCACAACCCCGGTGAGGGGTGGAAACTTTTTATCTCCACTAATTACTTACCTTTGCTTATTTATCATGAAGTGTTACTTGGTTTTGCTTTTTGAATTTCTCAAAGGCTATACCTTTGCCACTTATAGCTCTGACCAGCCCTCAAGACCCAGTGTTACCACCTGGAGTTGATAATGACCCCTTCCACGTGGTCAGGATTATGTGTGCCGCCTGGTGGGCCACAGGGTGCATGAGGCTTTTGATAATATTAAAATTAGCTCAGGAGCCCCATTCCTTTGTCCCCAAGGGCTCTCTCTGGTTTGTAATCGTTTTTTGGTCATACATACTTTTAAAAAAAATTACAGTGTTATTGAGATATAACTCACCCAGTTAAAGTGTATAATTTAATAAGTTTTAGCATATTCACAGAGTTGTGCAACCGTCACCACAATTTTAGAACATTTTCATCATTCCAAAAACAAGCCCATGTCCCACTGGCAGTCACTTCTCATCTCCTGCCCCAGTCCTAGACAACTACTGATCTACATATACTTTTGTAAATCTAATGAAACCTCCTCAGAAAAACAAATGTGCGTTCACACATTTTGCCTAAAATTTTAGGGGCTTTATGGGCCCCCTGAAGCTTATGGAGACCATGTTAAGGTACTCAGCCATAGTGGGGACCTCTGTGATTTCTCGTACCATGGGCATCGGAGGCCCAGATAGGGCAAGGGTATTACCCTGGGCCACACAGCACCAAACCCAGGTATCTCCTTCCTGTGGTTCCCTAGTGACAGGGAGGCCTGTTTGTTTGTTTGTTTGTTTGTTTGTTTGTTTGTTTGTTTGTTTTTAAGAAAGAGGATAAGCCACATTGTATTGACCTCCAACTGTATGCCAGGTACTATTCTAGGTGCTTATTATATATGTTCATTTAATCTTCACAACAACCCTGCTAAGTGGGCACTAAAAGCACCACTTTAAAGAAGCTAAGACATGAAGAAGCTGACTCAGAGAATTAAGTAACTTGCCCAAGTTTGCATAATTAGTGTGTGCTGAGGCTGCATTCAAATTGAGGGCTGCAAACTCCAGGGACTGTGATCTCCTCCCTACTACACTAGATTGCTTTCCTAACCTGTGAACAGGAGAGAAAATAGCTCTTTTATTCCCCACACTAGCTCTGTACCCTCAGAATCCCTGGTTTCTAGTATGTTCTGTAGGGAACATTCAGACCCCTGCAGAAGAGAGGAGTGGACAGAAGAGTCCGGGGAGCATGAGGAGGGTTAGGCGGAGGGTGAGGACGAGGCTTTGCAGCAGCAGACGCCGTATCCCCCAGCCCCCATCCCAGCAGCTGCCAGCACCTGGAGGCCTCAGTCCCAGACAGTGCCTGGGCGGTCACTCCGGAGGTGCTCTGGGAGCTCCTTGGTGTCCGGCTTTACCCAAGCTGCTGAACAACACCCTGGCTGCTTCCATCTGAGGACAGCTAAGGAAAGGACTGGATGCCAGCGATAATTGTCCCGGAGGGTGGTGACGGCTGGGCCAGGAGTAGCTGGGTCCTCATCGCCTAATGTGCTCCCTTGCCCATCTGTGCCAGCATTTAACATCAGCTAAACGCTGGGAAGCAGGTGGTGAAGGGGTCACTTACCAGCCCCTAAGCACCTGCTAATGCAGGAGGCATTCTGTAGTTAATGGAGATTACAGAGCCACCCACCCACTCTGTCCTTGAGGTGGTGCAAGGAGCTTAGTGCCAATTTGGTGTAGGGTTCAGGGGGTACAGGGACAGCCCAAGCTGATGGGGTTTTTTTCCAATTAAGGAAGACAGCACATCTGTTCCTCTAGAATAAACCCCAAACTTAGAGGTGCCTGCTTTTGAAGGCAACCTGAGAAACTGTCATCTTGATACTTTGGGGACTGGCAAGAGTAACTTAAATGTCTCATAAATATTCAGAAGCAGGCAGTCATTTGCATTCTGATAAGACACAGAATGAATTCTCTTTTCAGAGATTATCTTCCAGGTTTACTAAAAAATTAAAGACGCCAGGAGCCTAGAATGAACTCTCAGATCCTGGAACGGTTTTGTCTGGCGTGGATGCAGCCGTTTTGCCCCTTTGCTCATATATCATCACTTTTTTTCAATAAGAGTGAAATGCCAACTTTGATAACCAGCCAACAGAACGAACGGTGCTGCCACCTTCATTGTGCAACCTCAGCTCTGAGACTTCCATCTGCAAAGTAGACCTGGGGGGAGTCAGCGCTTCAGCCAGCCTTGTCGATAAACGCAGCTAATTGCCAGCCCAGAAATTCTCTCCTTGGGTGACAAGCCATCATGTTAATCCCTCCTTCTGAAATTACTTTGTCACACCTCCTCCTCTGCCCCGCAAGACAATTTAGAAACCTGGGCACCAAGGCATGCCCCACTTTAGGGGACTGGGGAAGGGGGGATTTTGTCAACACCCTGGGGCAGGGCAGCCACCGAGTCAAAGGGAACTCAACCCCATGACGCTCCCTCAGATCATCGTGGGTGTGATTCTCCTTTACTACATCCTCGGAGTCAGTGCCTTAATTGGGGCGGCTGTCATCATTCTGCTGGCGCCTGTCCAGTACTTCGTGGCCACCAAGCTCTCCCAGGCTCAGCGGAGCACCCTGGTAAGTGTCCCCGTGTGTGCACCTGCCCCTCTGGTCCACCCTTCCTCACGTGTCTGCCTGCTCTCTCTCCTCTCGTCTGTCCCCTCGCACTTACCCCAGATGCCACCAAACAGCCCACACACACACACACACACACACACACACACACACACAC
>NW_017731531.1:715135-735724 GCF_001890085.2 Hipposideros armiger
CACACACACGCGCGCGCACACACACACACACTGTCACTGACTTTGAGCAGGTCACGTCACCTGTCCAGGCCTTGGTTTCTTTGTGTGTGAAATGGGATTCATGGAGAAGGCAGAGAGCATCCCTGTGGGGCCAGGAGCTGGGCACTGCCTGTGAAGTGGTGAGGGCGCTGGCCCAGCTCCTTCCTCTGGGGTGCGATGGGGGCAGAGGAAACCCCGCTCTGACTCACTGACCCCTGGCAGGAGTATTCTAACGAGAGGCTGAAGCAGACCAACGAGATGCTCCGCGGCATCAAACTGCTCAAGCTGTACGCCTGGGAGAACATCTTCTGCACGCGGGTGGAGATGACCCGCAAGAAGGAGATGACCAGCCTCAGGGCCTTCGCCATCTACACCTCCATCTCCAGTGAGTCCACCCCAGCTGGCTGCCTATGTGCTCAGATAGGGTATCAGGGCCTGGGGAGGGGGTGGGAGTCGTAGAAGTGCAGGCTTCGGGGTCATCCAATCCAGCTGAGCCTCCAACTGACTCATGTAGCAGAGAGCCCCCAGAAATCACAGTGTTCTTCAGTCATTTGTCCAGAACACATGTATTGAGAGCGCGTTCTGTGTGGGGCACTGTGCTTGCCCTCAGGATACAGTGAAGAGAAAGAGAGATGGGGTCTTTGATATGGAATTGAGCCGAGAGGCAGCAGTAAACAAATCAGTAACAAGTTTTGAATCTCCTAAGTGTGAGGAGATGGAGCTGCCACTGCCATGGGGAGGACACAAGGAAGTTTCCATTTATCTGGGGCCCTGAGAAGGAGCAATGTTTTCTTTAAACACCAGAAGCTCAAGTTTGAGGTCCTCACAGGTGTATTTATACTAACTGAATTTACATTAATCAAGTGGTCTGGGAACCCCAAGCCCAGAAAATATAGAGAAGGGGAAAAAAAAGACCAAAACTGGTTAAAACGCCTAGGATCCCAGCAGACACACTTTCCAGAGAACACAGGCTCCCGTGGTGAACATTCCTGTGGAAAAAGGAGCCAATAATAAAGAAATTAAAATCCACTAGAGAAAAATGCACCACCAGGGTGAGTCAGCAAATACAAAAAATAGGAGAATTACTCCCTCAATATCTGGAGATGATAGAATGGTCTAGAATTAATGTGTATAAAATAGTTAAAGAGCTAAAGAAGGTATAAAACCTACAAGGCAAAACAGGAAAGTACCAGGGGAAAAGAAAGCCAAAAGAACTCCTAGAAATTAAAAATTTAGTCATTGAAATTAACTCAGTAGATAACAGTCCCCAGGTCAGAGTCAAGGCGTATGGAGGTCGCGTGATCGATGGAGTTCTGGCTCAGGTTTACCTCTCAGTTGGTCTAGTGGCTCCATGGACATGGTCCCTACCACCCCACCCCACCCCCGTGGTGGTTCCTGCCCAAGTGCATAATTGGGATGTCGATATTTAGCAGCTGGCAGACCTCACACTGGCTCCCTGACCTGTCCAATTTAAGAGCCATTATGGTAGGAAAGGCCAAAAGGAAGTCCCCAGAGAGGAAAAAAACAAATTGGAAACAACTCAGGGTATAGGTTATATGAAATGACATAGCTGAAGCGAGAATTTATGAATTAAAAGCTAGATCTGTGGAAAACACAGAATATGGCGAGGGAGGTAAATGGAAAATGTTTTCTCTAAGTTGGGAGAACCGTTTTACAGGTGGGAAAGTGAGGCCCAGAGGGGGGTGCCTTCCTGAGGTCACTCCTGAGGTTAATAGCCTGGCTCAGGCCACATCTCCAGAGTCTCTAACTCCCGGCCTTGAACTACTTTCCTCACAGAGCTGGGAATCTATATGGGCTGAAGAAGACTTAGGACCCAAAGGGCTACCATTTGCAGGCTATTTTCTCTTAGTAGAAGAGAAATAACCTAGAAGCGGCTCTGAAATGAGCGAGAAATAAGGAAGGATATTAGAAGAGATGAATAAGACTGACCACCTCCACTAGCTGAAATTTCATTGTGCCAGGAAGTGACACACCTGGGGGTGGCAGGTAGTGGGGCAGGAGTGGAAGGTGCGCTGGTGTCTCCAGATAGGCTCACAGAGAATGAGAGGATCCCTCAGGCCATCGGTGTGTTCCTTGTCTTCACGCTGCCTAGAGAGGGTCTGGCGGAGCCAGGTGGCCACCATCCAACCCAAAGGTTCTTACAGGGCAGGCTTGCACTGAGCACCAGGTGTCCTGCCTCCCTGTGTCCATCCAGACCCTGGTGTCCTGTGCCTCAAGCAGGGACCCTGGTCCAGTCAGCAGTGGCCAGGCTATCCACCATACATGGCTGCAGGATTTTTCTGTGGAAAGTCCTGCGAGGATCTGATTTTCTCAGACTGGAGCTGTGAGCATGGCAGGCAGCCGTTGCTTCCTGAATTCCTTGCCAAGACACTCCAGGTTGCTGATCTCACCCCTTTACCCTCATCCCTGACCCTGTGGCCTTGGACCCTCAGGTTGAGCACTCCATAGGACAGAAAAAATTGGGAAGGACCATCTAGGGAGCTCAGAAATTGGTGTCTTCAGACCCAGACCCTCTCCATCCTTCTCTCTGCCAACTCTGCCTGTCCCTGGGTCTGGTCGTGTTAACAGTAACCCCACACTGTGTAGCCCTCTGAGTTACAGACACCTGGCTTCCAGGCATCCCATCAGGGGGAACAGCTGCTGGGGTGGAAGAGGGTATCATACCACAGCCAGGTGACTTCCTCTCCCAGCAACAACGTGGCAGGGTAGGCGGGGCAGGTTCACCGTTGCTGCAGTGGGAGAGAGAAGGGAAGCAGCAAGGAAACTGGGGCACTGGGTCCCCAAGAGTCCTGGCAGCAGAGTAGGGGCAAACTTGAGTAATATAGATGGGGGCAGGTGGCAGCTACTTTGCTTCTAGGAGCTGTACAAAGACTTGACAATTAAGTACACGAACTTTCTACCATGTAAGTGCATAGTGGAAAGTTTGTGAACTTAATTGCCTGTATACTCATTTCGGGCATTCCAAGCTGCAACCGAGGATGTTTTTTTCCTAGGTAAACAACATCATAAGATGCCTAGGTTCCAGGCTAGCCCACTGAAGCCTATCTAGTAGGTGTTCTTTGTCCCATGGGGCCCTCAGAAGACTAGCCAGGGTTTTGTGAAGGGACCTGGGGAAAGGAGATGCTGTTGTCAAGAGCTGGGATGTCTCTGGAAGGAGGGAGGGGCTCTGGAGCCTAGAAAGGGTCTTCCCAGGGCCCCTCACCTATCTAGGACTCAGCGACCTAGAAAGGTAAACAGAGCAGCCCAGACTGGTCCCTGGAAGGGGCGCTGAGGAGGGAAAGAGAAGAGCCCTCTGGGAGAGCCCTGAAAGCCAAGTGCTGTTTGCTCAGCGTTGGCCCTTCCTGGGATGGGTTTCCTAGTGTTGGCCAGTGAGGGGGGAGAGACAGGGTGCTGGGGTGGGGGCACCTCCTGGCTGCAGGTATATGCTTTGAGTGTGCTTTTCACTTATCTCCTCCTGGACTTCCTGCCTTCTGCTCTCTATCACCAGGGATCAGGACACAGGTCATTAGGCTTGAGGTAATGGGACATCTTTTCTACTCACCCCTGGCGCCAGCCATGGGGTCCTGGCGCCACCCAGGAGCCCTGGAGTCACGTTTCTGGATGGAGCCCATCCTGGTGCTGCCTGCTGGGCTTTCAGCCTGTCATCCTATGCCAGGCAGTCAACCTCTCAGGCAGACATGTTACCCCCGATACTCTATCTGATGGCCTCACCGTCAGCATCACTGAGAGCGCCTACATGTAGCGCGCTGAGCTGGTGCAGGTGTATGGGGGTGGGGGTGGGGGTAAAAAGGAAATTGGGGCAGTTTCCCTGCTATCAAAATCCAGAATCAAAGAAAAACAGATGTAAGTTACTTGGTGGGTATTGAGGGAGCCCAGCCCCGTGCTAAGCAGTGAGGGATGCGAGAGACTGTAAGACGTGCTCCCTTCTCTCAAGGAGTTTATACTCTGCTGAACAGTCAGAGCTAACACACATGAAGCAGTGTGGCAGGGAGCCCTAAAGTGACTGCACTCAATCCTCATATCAACTTTGTGAGGTGTGTAGCTCTAGTGTCCCATTTTACAGCAGAGAAGACTGAGGCCCCGTGAAATGAAATGACTCACAGAGGTCCTCAGCCAGTAAAGGGCAGAGCACAGAGAAGAAGGAAGACCATGTGGACTGAGAGTTCACACAGAGCTTCGTGCAAGAGGAGGCTTGGGCCACACCTTTCAAGATGGGCAGGATTTCAATGAGTAGCGTGGGAAAAAGACAAAGTGGGGAAAAGCTGGAGGCAAGTGCTGTGGCCGTTTCCCTTAGGATCCTTATTTGCTTGCAGAAGCAGCATAACCCTAGGGACCCAGCCTGGCCATGCATTTGAGGACAAACTTTGCAGGAGTGACAAAGGGTTCCCAGGCTCTACCAGTCAACCAACCAGCATGCTGCCATTTTATTCAGTCCTTCGTGCAGCACCAATTTCAGAGCCTTCTCTTTGTGCCAGACTCTACAGAGGCCCTGGGGGTTATCGGGGAGGCAGGCATGGTCCTCACCCTCACTGCCCTGTGGGAGACCATGCCATGAACAGTATCTGGGCGTATGGTCAGACCATGGGGTCAGTTCCAAGTGCCCCACTTTCTCTTTTGTGGTCCTCACCATGCCCTGGCCTCTTTCGTTTCTTTTGTTCACTTATTTAACAATTTTTTTACTGGGCACCTACTATGTGCCAGGACTTGTGCTAAGCATGGGGGATGCAGTGGTGAAAAGAAACATAGACCCCTGCCTGCAAGGTTGCTCAGTCTGGTAGGGAAGCCAGACATAAAACTGTGTCGTGAGTGACAGGAACCGAAAGGGGTATTCTAGGCACCCACGAGAGGGATACCCAGCCTAGTCTTAGGGGTGGTGGGTGTCAAGGAAGCTTTGTCAGAGGTGAGGCCCATTGCTGATGCCTGAAGAATGACTACAAGTTAACCAGGTGAGGGGAAGAGTGTTCCAGGCACAAAGGCCACGAGGTGATAGTGTGTTTAAGACTTGAACAGAATTCGGTGAGAAGAGGAAAACAATACCAGATCACACAGGACCCGGTGCCCTGTGTTCAGGCCTCTAGGTTTTCTCCTGAGGCAGGGGAGCTATGGAAGGGGTTTAAGTAAAGGGAAGATGTGGTTTACCACATCTTGCAGGGTTCTGGGGTCCGGGGTCTGCCCTCTTCCCAGTCCGACCTGAACCACAGGCAGATGGGCCCTCCTTGAATGCATGTGACTGACCTCGTCACATCCTGAAAAACAAAACACAAACTCCAAAGCCCAGCACTGCTATGGGTGGGAGCGAAAGGGGCAAGATGGCGCTGGCGAGACTCATTCACAGGGCACCCAGCACCTGCCCCTTTTTCACAACCCAAGACTTGTGCTCCTCCTGCCCTCCTTGGTCATCCAGCCAGTGTCAGGAGACAAGGTGACCTCCAGATCTGATCCCCCTTCCTTCCTTCTCCAGCTTCCCTGAAATTCTGCCTCAATATCTGCCCTTCCCATCGCCAGCTGGTGCAGCCGCCGTGGGTTGCTGATGCGTATCCTGGCCTGCTTGGGCAGGGAGGTATAGCGGGGAGAGCTGGGGAGGTTCATCAGTTAAGGAGGCAGGAATCAGTGTGCCTTGCAGGGCCTCCTGCAGTGCTCCCACCACTGCCAGCGCCAGACACACCATTATCCTGCTTTCCTTCCTTCTCTGTTGACTTCAGAATGACACCCGGGCTGAAAGGGATATAGCCCTGTGTGCTTCAAAATATACTTTCCTCACCTGGTGGTACAACCTGCAATTAGGCCCAGACTATGAGCCTGCAGCTCCCCTTGGTCCCCCAGGGGGACAAAGCTTAAGTTAACCAGAGGTGTAAATGGCTGGCACGTGGCTTATGAAATATTTATCAATGCTTTGGAAATTAAAAGCCGCTGGTATTGTGGTGTGTGCTGGCACCTACAGGGCCAGGCAGTATTCCTGAGGCAAAGAAAGCTGGAGGGGCGGAGACCTGAGCCCAGCTTTCGTTTCTGTTGATTTGTGGTTTTGTTTCGTTGCAGGGGAGGTTATGAAAGGCTGACACATTATTCACTACTGTACCCCTAGAGCCCAGCATCACGTCTGGAACAGAGGAAACCCTCAAAAAATAATTTTTGAATGAATAAGTCTTATGGGATATTTTAGGGGAGGATTGAAATAACACCTACCCACACCTCTGCACCATTATAGAAAGGCTTTCGCTTTCAAAGGTGGCCTTTCAGGCCTGCCTGCCTGCAGCTGAACTTTTCCATAACAGCATCTCATTTACACATCATTTTGTCATCTTCTGCTTTCATATAGTGTTGCTTCACAGGATTTCTTGCTCCCTAACAGTCAAGATTTGAGCATTATCATGGTTTTGTTTGTTTGTTTGTTTGTTTGTCTTTCCTACATCAAATCAAAGTGAGTCAGCCCACCCCATGTCAAAGTTGGCGAGAAATCCATTCTTGATCATATATTTTTTTTTACCCCTCTACCACCTTTAGCATCTTACAGGGTCTTATGTGATTCAGAAAAATAGAGGCAAGGCCACAAGTCTTCAACCTATGACAGATGGGATGCTAAGCTCCCTTCCCTCCCTACCCCCCTCACTAGGGTGCTGGGGTGTCTGCTGAGCTCAGAGAGGTGCCAGAGCCTCCCATGCCTCCCGGTTTTTGGCACTGATATCCCCAGTTCCAGCCATGTCCACCCCAAGACCCAGTGGGGTGATCTTCAGAGAGGCCTTTAAAACACAAGCAGCTGGTGATTCCATCCCCCCATCCCCCACCCCAAAGGGCACCCAGAGCTCCCTGCACAAAGGCCGTCCTTGCAGGAGAGGGTGAGGGAAATGGAAACCTATATTTTCATTCTTTAGCGTCTCCATACAACAGCCAGAACAGGGTGGAAATTAGTTATATCACATGTATTCTCTCCTTGTTGCTGCATCAGCTTTGGAATACTCATTTTAAATTGTACTTGTCTCATTCCTCAAAGGAGTTCAGGCAGCTATAAGAATACAGAAAACAAAATAGAAAAAATATAACTTAAAAAAAATCACGACAAGGAAAACATGCAATAAAACAAAATGTCAATTATCACACATTTTCTGACTGTGGAATCTTCCTGAGAGGTGATGTACCACATTTCCTGAAACAAATTTACTTGTTGGATGTTGCCAGTTGATTTCGTGTCTGATGGGACTTGTGCTTCTCTTGAGTGGTTATGTATTGCAGATAAATTCCCAGGAGAGAGATTACAGGATCAGAAGGCCTAAACGTCTGCATGACTCGAGCTACAAAGCCCCAGATTACTTTCCAAGCTGAGTTGTACCGATTTACAACCTAACTGCGAGCCTGTTCTTTAGCGGGGGAGTTGAGCTCCAGGATGTGTGGGAGAGGCCTTGGCCTGGGGCAGAGGTCCAAGGGGTGGTGCACAGGTGCCTTCTGTAGCCTGAACCACTCCTCTTTGGTAATTCATGGGGTGGGCAGGGAAGAAAAGGAGGCCCCTGCCCTAAGGGAACTCCCTGGAATAACTGGCCCTGCAGGGGAGAGGCAAGGCTACCTCATGTTTGGAGCTATATGGTTGGTGATGGTCAAAGGCCCCAGGCCTCCTAGGAGTCCTGGTCCCCCTCGTTCTCCCCAGCCAATAATGGCTGCACTGTGTCCTAAGTCTCAGGTCTGGGTCCCTTCTACCGTAGGAAAACCAATAATGCTTATACCGCCCCTTCCAGAGCCTATGAGGGAGGGCTGTGGCATTGCAGTGGGCACCTGGAGACACGGAACCCTCTTCAGGAAGGAAAGTTAAAGCATGGTCAGGTATGATACTGGTGTTGATAAAAAGCCCTGTGGTCAGAGAGATTAGCAGTGGCCCTAGAGCTCCAGCCGTATCTCCCCCGTGAGGTTGGAAGCTCTGCAATGACCGCGTCCCCCTTGTCAGATTAGGAATCCAACAAGACGGGTACAATGTCTTTCCTGCCTGCTTAGGAGCTCTCTAGGGTTATTTCCCTTTCTCCCCAGTATGTCAGAACCTTCTTGGGAGCATAGTTCTGTCTCCTTCCTCAAACCAGGAACCCGCTGAGGGCAGGGGCCATGTCCTCCCACCCACTCGGGAGTCCACGTGTCTAGCATACACTGTGTATGTACTAGTTGGTGCCGGATTCTTGGAGTAGGTGGACAGTCAGCTTCTGGGAATAGTGTTGGCTGTCTGGACTTCTTCAGTGTCAGAGACTTCGCCTTTCATTAGGCAGGGGCCGTATGCTCAGGCTGAGCCCTCTGCCTCTGGCTCCTGGCTCCTGACTCGTCCTGCTTTCATTTGGCTAATTACAGAACCAGACTCTCTTCTGGGCTGGCCTGGATGGCAGAAGCTCCTGGAAGAAGGAGGATGAGATGGCAAGCTAAATGGTCATCTCTTACGCTAGAAGGGCTGCTCTCTCTGGAAGTCCAGGACCTCATGCCCAAATTCTGGGCATCTCGCACATTGGGCCAGAGGAGCAGGGCTAAACTAGCAGCTAGTGAGGTATGAGACTCCCGCAGCACTTAGGGCTCACAGAGCCTGTTCCCCACGTTATCTCCCCTCACCTCGGAGAGAGCCAGAGTGTGCGAACAAGTTAAGTATAAGTTTACAAAAATCAGGTGAAGAAACGGAGGCACAGAGATAAGAAATGGCCTGCCCAGGGTTACACAGCTTATACCTAACAGGGACTCCACCCTTCTCTGACTTTAAGCTCAGCTCTTTTTTTTTCCTCTGGTGTCCCTGAGGGCTACACTTTAAACAGAATAAGGAGGGGACCTCTGTTGCGGCAAACCAATGGGCCCACCTGGGCATGGACTCAGCCTCAGGGCTAAGGGAGACCCTGTTTTAAGCTGTCCTTAGCCACTGATACCTCAGTGTGAATGAATTTGAAATCCTTCCCAAGAGCCATGGGAGATTAGGAAGCCTTGAAGCCTCCGAGAGAACCCAGCTTGGGGGGAGCACAGAGACCAGAGGCAGAGGAAGCAGTAGCAATCAGGTGCCTCAGAAACACAAGCTGTTGAGCTCACAGCCGACTCCCCCATCCCGTCTCCTACCACTGTTTCATGGGGCTTCCTTCACACGGTTCACATGGAGCAGAAGAGGAACATTTAAGCCTTTATTTGAAGGCATAAGTCTCAGACATAGGACAAGAGTCCTGAGGAAAACAGGTGAAGAGCCGGAGGTGCCACAGGGCTAGACCTCTGCCCCTACCCGACCCCAACCCCACCTGCAGGCTGGGGAAAGGACCCCACAGGCCACACTGCCTCCAGGCCAGCCTGGGCACCTTCATTGTTAGCTGTCTCATCCCTCCCACTAAGCCTCCCCTGTGCTTCCTCCACAGTTTTCATGAACACGGCCATCCCCATTGCAGCTGTCCTCATCGTAAGTAGATCCTTCCTCCATCTCCTGGTGGGATGCGGGGGGCAGAATGTCTGGAATGAGAGGTCGCCCAGGGTTCGGCCTTTCTGCACAGGGACTTCGTAAGAAGGCTTGGCATTGGGGCTGAAAATAGGGCAATGGACTGAAAGTCTAAATACGAGGCGGGTCCCTCCCCCTCGTCCCCGCCAAGGAGAAAGGGGCCTCGGCCTCTGGGCCTGGAAGACGTGAGGCTTGGTCTGTAAAGAAATTAAGCTTTCTTTTGAAAATAGCTACCAACCCTTTAAATTATAAAAGTGAAACGTGTTTATTGTAGAAATGTTGGGAAATTCAGAAAGCAAAGGCCAGAGAGAATTTAAATCACCCACAATCCCATGGGCAGCATCTTTGATGTGTTTCTTTCCAGTCTCTTTTAAGGCACATAATATGACCTTTTCACAAAAATAGGATTGCGCGGCATGTGCAGTTTTGTAGCCCGCCTTTTGAAATGTAAGAATACAGTCCAAACAATTCTCCATGTCATTACAGTAGAGGTTTTTTTTAAAGAGAGTTTGACCAAAGCGATGTGGGAGCTCAGCCGCGGGGGCCAGCAGCGTGCCCTTGCAGAAAAGCCTGAATCCCCACGAGCCCGCGGCCCCTTCACCCAGGATTCCCATCACCCTGGCTTCTGTGATGGCGGCAGTTCTTTAAAAAGATGCATTGATTTCCCCCGGGGCCAGTGTCCCTGAGCTGTGGCGAGTTCACAGCCTGTCAAGCATACTTGGGAATTCACTTTCGATGTGATTTATTGTCCTGCTTCTGGCCTGGCCCTTCAGGGAACTCTGGGAAACACAGGCAGCTGAGCCAGCCAGGTAGTTGGGGGCAAGCACTGTGACCAGGTGGTTAGTAATTCTTGTGTTTCCATTGTCCCATCTGAGGACTGCTGTCTGAGAGCGGGCAGAGCTGATCTAACCGGAGGGCTCCTCCCTGGTCATTCCTGGCAACGAGGGGGTAGGACAGGGAGGGAGCAGCCCCGGCCCTCCAGCTTGAAGCCCTGAACGTGCTGAGGACGTTGCCATGAGATGACTGTGAGGATGATGAAGGTGTCTCTAGCTGAAAGGTCTCCTTGGGTGCCATATTCCAGACCTCTTGTTTCCTTCCTATGGACTGAGTGTTTCCAGTGTGGGAGGGGCCCACGCTCTGTCATCCCTGTCTTACATGTGCCTCTGTCCACAGACCTTCGTGGGCCACGTCAGCTTCTTCAAGGAGGCCGACTTCTCACCCTCAGTGGCCTTCGCCTCCCTGTCCCTCTTCCACATCCTGGTCACGCCACTGTTCCTGCTGTCTAGTGTGGTCCGGTCTACCGTCAAAGCGCTAGTCAGGTGAGAAGTGGGCCCAGCAGGGCACTGGGCAGGTAGCTCATGTGGCAGCCCTAGGACTGCTCTGGTGACCACTGCAACCACACCTGTTTGCTCCCAGGACACACCTCGCCATTGGACTGGCCCTCGCTGAACTGGTGGTGGTTGGTCAGAGGGACATAGGCCATATGTGACTCCCCTCCATGCCACCCTTTGCGAAAAAACTAGCCAACCTGATTGCATGCCTCCAAGGAGAGGGAACTCAATGTCACAACCTCCAAGATAACTCTGTAAAAAAAAAAAAAAGAGCCAAAATTGGTATATCTTTATAAATTCTACCCATTGGTCCTAGTTCCACCCTCCAGAGCCCCCCAGAATAACCACCTTCCCTTTCCCATAAGAGAGCCTCTTGGATTTAAGAAGGTACCCACTGAATCTTTGTCCTCCCCAGGTTGAGCATCCCCTCTTCTTCCCATGGGTCCCCGAGCCTTCCAACCCCCGTCAGTGCCTGCACACCCTATCCCGGATTGGCCCACGGCTCTTGGAGGCCCCCACTTCCAGGCTTTAGAGCCAAGTGCTGACTCTGCCAGTCTCCCAGAGGCATCACCCTCTTAGGAAAGAAAGCCTGAAGGTAGAGGGCTGAGGCTTTAACTGGAGAGTATCATAGCTGGAATGGAAGGTCTCCTTAGGCCTCTGAAATAGCTCCCTGAAACCAATGGCCTGTCATGTCTCTTGGGAGAGCTAGCTATGACCTTTCCCATCACCAGTAGGACGGTAATAAATGTCCTCTGTACCCAGGCCCCTTCAGCCTTGAGGAAAGTGATACCCCTGCCTCATGGGACCCTTGTAGGTACTAGGCAGCTGGCAGGAAGGAGTAGCTGTTGGAATGAAGTAGCTGATAGAAGGAGCAACTTACATGTGGCAGCCCTAGGACTTGCTCTGGTGACCACTGCAACCGCACCTGTTTGGTCCCAGGATACACCTCTCCATCGATCTGGCAGCTCTGGCAGGGGTTCAAGGATGGAAGGGGCATAACTCAGCAGAACTATTGTCAGGGGAATATCTAACCAGGGAGTAACAGGCCAGAAAAAGATCAATTCCCATTTCCAGGGTTGGCTGCGCTGACTCAGTTTTATTGGCCATACCATTGTAACTTCTAATGATCACCCTTCCTCCCCCACTGCCACCCCAGCCCCTGGGATTCTGCATAGAAACCACAGGTTCAAGATGCTGCACCTGTTGGAAGTCTCTTGTGCTGATTCAGAAGCATTTCCATATGCAGACACTCCTAATCTCACTGTCACCGGGGTAGCTGAGGCCTTTTTCAAGAGGGAGAACAGACTCTGGGCTGAAGGCGGGAGCAGGTCAATGGCTGCTGAGAGTGATGGATCAAGGAGAGACGGGAATGAGGCAGAGGCTGGCTTCTCCTGGTCAGGAAAGGGGGGATCATGCACAGAACAGAAGCCGGGGACTACAGCCCGTTTAGAACCCAGACTGTTTTTGCCTTGAGAGTTGGAGGGCTTGTCTGGCCCCAGGCCTGTTGGACACTTAGCAAAAGGGAGGAAAGGGGTATACCAATAATTCTCGAGCTTTCTCAGACAGCTTCCACACCCCCAGGGATGAGAGAGAATGAACCGAAACTTCAGGAGCCTCCCCTGGGTCCATAGGGAAATTCTCTGGTGGGGAAGGGGGTGGGGGAGAAGCCTTCTCCTCCATGAGCTGGGAACAATAACACCTCCCCCACACCTCCCCCAGCAGGATGAAATTATATGCTCATAAAGCATTTAACACAGTGTCTGGCTTATAGTACATGCTCAATAAACATGACCTACTGTTACTAACCAATCTTAATCCTAACTAACCTTAACCCTGATCAACCTTAACTTGAGCAACAACTGATAAGGCCCAACACCAACTACCCTTCAGTCTATCCAACCTTAACATTAAATGAACCCTAAAATTAACCAAATCCACCATAATCCAGACCCCAACCTACTCTACTGACTGACTAACCAACCCTGACAAATCCTGGTAACACCTATTGCCCCCAACACGGATGCCCCCTGCTCTGTCTCCCTCCACTGGGGGCTTTGTGGGGGCTGCACCCCAGAACATGGAACCTTCTCATAGCTGCCCTCTCAGGCTGTGCCCTCTCCCCTCTCCCCTCCCCTCTGCCCCTGGCAGGGGTGAGGGGTGTCTCTGTGCTTCCTCTGCAGTGTGCAAAAGCTGAGTGAGTTCCTGTCCAGTGCGGAGATCCGAGAGGAGCAGTGTGCTCCCCGGGAGCCTGTGCCCCAGGGCCAAGCCAGCAAGTACCAGGCGTTGGTGAGTGTCCAGCCTCCCCTTGTTACCGGGCCCTCAGCTCTTCCACACAGGAAAGGGGTCTCCCTTCCCTGTGGGGCTCCCAGCCCCATGGACCCTCATCTCCTCCTAACTATCCCTAGCCCCTCAAGGTTGTGAACCGCAAGCGTCCAGCCCGGGAGGACTGTCAGGGGCTCACAGGCCCACTGCAGAGTCTGGCCCCCAGTGCAGATGGGGATGCTGACAACTGCTGTGTCCAGGTGAGTCCTAGATCCTGTACCCCATGCCTGACCCCCCAGCCCCATCTCCAGGAGAAAGCTCAGCACCTGAAGAGCCAGAGACCTGAGTATTGAGTCCTCTGCCCCAAATCACTCGCTACCTATAGGGTCCATAGGAGTCCCGGGGCCAGGAACACGTCTTGCATCTCCACCTTGTCAGGGGTAGGGGAGGGCCCATGGCTGCCCTCCTGGGGACGGTGTCTCAGGCAAGGGTCGGCATGAGAAGGCTACTCTCCCACTCCTCTGCCTTGGAGGTGATCCAGGGACTGGAACCGGTGTTTTTTGGCTTTCGTGAGGGAGGGGAGGCAAGAGACTTTCACGCTGAGAATCCAGCTGCCTTTCTGTTGTCTTCTGGGTGCTGGTGTGTCACCAATGCAGATCATCGGAGGCTTCTTCACATGGACCCCGGATGGAATCCCCACGCTGTCCAACATCACCATCCGCATCCCCCGAGGTACAGCCCAGCTCACCCCTCTGTCATGGTCTGGAGGGGTACGCCTCCAAGTTGTGTTTGAAGTGCCCCCTCCCCATGTCCCATCAAATGACATGGAGAGAAAAGGGAAAATCAGCATTCACTGAGACCTGCTTTATGGGCACCCTTCTGGGGTGCTCTGGGGTATGAATGCTAGAGAGGGGGTGGGCTTCATCCTCGAGGAGTCCATGTGCTTGGCGGGAGTGCAGCCGCAAGGACAGGGCTAGCAGGGGGCCCTGATGCCAAACCGACGGGTGCAGAGTTTGGGCGCTTCACAGAAAGGTCAGACCCAAGTTGCCATGGAAGGCATTGTGGAAGAGGTGGGGGTTGTGGAGAATAAGCAGGGTCCTTTGGGCCATAGGCAGGGTGGCCATTCTGGCAGGGACAGCAGCACGAGGCGAGCATGGAAGGGGGCGGAGGAGGGGCCCAGGGTGGCGATAGTGCGACCATGAGGAGCTGGGCTCACACTGGGGAGCAATGGAAGGGAGAGACACGTGCTTGGGAAGGGGGGTCGGTGATGAGGAAGGACCTGGGGAGCCGGAAGGAGAGCAGAGGCTTCCAGAAGGAAAGGCTCAAAGGGAGAAAGGACTCCCTGAGGATTATAGGTAGGAGGAAAGCAAATGGGGGCCCAGGCCAGGCTGTCTGTCTGTCTTCCTGGGTGGTGGCTGTTCAGACTCCCTCTTGGCCCCACTCCCATCTGTCGCCCTCCCCCCACTGCAGGCCAGCTGACCATGATCGTGGGACAGGTGGGCTGTGGCAAGTCCTCACTGCTCCTTGCCACCCTGGGGGAAATGCAGAAGGTCTCAGGGGCCGTCTTCTGGAACAGGTAATAGACACACCCTCGGGGCTCCGTTAGTGGGGAGAGACTGACGTTAGTGGTGGGCAGGTGGGCAGCCCTCCTTTCAGTCATACTGCTCAGCTGAGCATGCACTGTGCATTCTGTGTGTTCAATGAGTACTCAATAAATGCTGTTAATTGTTATTCTCTCCTTCATTAGTACTTACTAAACCCTTACTATGTATGTGCCAGGTACTTTGCTAAGTCCTCTGCATGTATAATTCCATTTAATCCTTATGACAACCAGCAAGGTTGAGCGCTGTTAACAGTTCTCATTGTATGGGTGAGGGTTAAACGATTTGCCCTAATTCACCCAGCTAATAAGTGGCAGAGCTGGAATTCAAACTCAGTTCTCTTTGACTCCAAAGCCCATGCTCGCTCAGCAGCACTGCCTCCCAGCGTGGGGAACTGCGACATAAACATTGGTTTCTGGCTTAATCATCAGCAAAGCTCGGAGAGACCATTCAGTGGCTATTTCGCGGAGCCAAAAATAACCCAGATAAACATGGGTTTCTGGGGAAAGATCACTATCTTAATTAAAGAGCCAGAACCCCAGACTCTGTTGTTTTCACCCGATGGAGGTTTGTAGTGCTTGTTCAGGAATAAAGACTGTGGGCATTTCAGCAGAGGGCAAACTTTCCCCAGCAATCATTTCTAGGGGGAAATTATCATTCAAGGTGTCAGGTCTTTCATGAGCGTGAGTGCAGAACCGAGCAGAGAGAAAGACCTTGAGCCCAGTGTCTGAATATCTGTGTGTACCCCCATTTGCTGCTTTCCCAAACTGTCCCTAAATGGTCCACCCAACAGGTGGCACGTTTCCCTCCTCCATGGGACTGTGGGTGGCAGACGCGCCCCTTGGGTTTCCATTGAACTCAGTCTCTGGAGCCTTAATTCCATCAGGAATGTGCTGTGTTTGGGGGGACGGAGGGATCTCTGCTTTCATTCCCCATCTTCTTGGGGAGTTTCTTAACATAGCGTGACTGGGGCAGTCCAAGCATTAGGTTGGAGGTCTCTTTGCCCGTCGCTTGTGGAATGAGGATCCCTTGCCTGTTGGTTGATAGTGTGTGTCTGTGATAGGAAGACAGGAGCCCCCAGTGAACTGGGAATGGAAGAAAGCAGCCAGTTTTGATTGGGCATCTGCTACAGGCCAGGCCCTTTGCTAAGCTCATTGCAAGCATGATCTCATTGAAGCCTCCCACTAAACCTCTCACTGGGTATTTCACCCCATTATACAGAAGTAGAAACTGAGGATAGAGAAGTCAGGAGATGTACAGGTCAGTGTGTGGAGCAGGGACCCAAGCCAAGGCTCTTTCCCTGGCTCCTGGCTGGTGTCCCATGGGTCCAGTCCCTGGGATTATTCTCCAAGTTCCATGCAGAGGGCAAGCTGAACCCAGGCCCACTCTGAGCACAGGCCTTTTCTAGATGGGATTACAGAGCACAGAGGTAGGGGCTGCCCCTGAATTCCCCTGGCTGTGTCCCGCTCAGTGTGAGTCAAACCCCCTCTGAGCCTGATCCGTTTGCCCCACTTTCTTCATCTCCTCCCACCCCCCTCACCCTCGGGTGCCTTCACACCAGCGTCAGTACCTCTTTGTCCTCTGCATAGCAGTGGCAGGCATGCTTAGCAAGGACTCAGCCCTACCTTGGCCCCCACTTCTTCTCCAAGCTGTGCCAACCCTCACTCAGGGTCTGACTGCTGCCTCCTCTCTCTTCAGAAACCTCTGCCCCAACCCGGGGATACAAGGCACCTCTCCAAGATAATGGAGCACCTCTGTGTGCCTGACACTGTGCAAGGCACTTTATTTACTTCATTGTCTCAGTCAGTCTTCACCCAACTGTGACTTAGGGAATTTTATCCCCATTTAACAGATGAGGAAACTGAGGTGACACAAGTTGCCCAAGGCCACCCACCTCTTAAAATGGCAGAGTGGGATTTGCACTCAGGTGCTCAAGTGCGTGGGCTTTCCGCTGTGTGCTGAGAAAAGGGGCTCAAAGGGAAACATGAAAAAATCACTTGTGGGCCGGCCGAGTGGCTCAGTTGGTTAAGAGCTCGCTCAAGTGTTTGAGCTCTGAGCAACAGCGGTTCGATTCCCGGCCGGAGCTGAGCAGCCACTGAGCTGTCAACAGGTGGCAGGATGGCTCAGCTTAAAAAAAAATAAAATAAAATCACTTGCCTGACAGTCCAATAGCCAGCAGCCCAATGGCCGTCACCCCGCCCTCACCTCCTCAGCAGAGCCACCACATGAGTGCTCACAGCTCTGTCCTCATCAGCACTCTCCTCAACAGGCAGCCTGGGCCCCAGCTCCTGGCTCTGTTTGAGGCTTGGGGAGGGGGAGATGGTGAAAAGGTTCTTATTTTCCCGGGATCCACTTTGCCTTCCTCCACAGTACACTTCCTTCCCAAGCGTAGTGAAGCACATCAGGATAGCCTGCAGCCCTAGGAAGCTGTGAGAGTTTGTTTGTGACTCAACTCATGCTCCAATTTCTCCATATTTCCTGAGCACCTACTGTGTGCCAGACCCTGGGCACAACAACAGGAATGCCAAAACGATTAAGACATGGCCCCTGTTTGTAAGGGAGGGAAAGGAGATCAGTGACATCCTCAAGCAGAGAAACAAGGAACTCTGCGGTCAAGGAGAGAAGGCGCGTGTGGATGTGGTATTTGAGCCTTGAAGGATGAGTGTGGTTCCCTCAGACGGAAAAGGCAAGAGTGGGAGAGGAAGGTGTTCCAGGCAGGAGTATCGGCCTGGGCGCAGTCCTGTTGATATGAAAGAACATGGTTCTCATACCTGGAGGAGTGGGGATGTGGGTGCAGCGGTGGGAGACAGGACTGAAGAAGTGGTCTGGGTTCTGGTCAGACATTGCTATGTGCCAGGTCTGGGACATGAGATTTAGCCTGAAGGCTGTAGAGGAATCATGCTGGCTATAAAGGACGAGGGATCAGAGAGGGGGCGGGGGGGGGGGTGCTGCAGGAAGAGGGACCAGTTAGGAGTTCATTACAATAGCTGGGAGAAGGAGGAGTCTGGGGAGACACAAATCAGTGGCTTCATGTGCTGTTTGTCTCTCAAAACCCTGGAAATGTACGCAGCTCTGTCCAGCCCCCTTGTCTTGGGCAATGAGTTAACTGTGGGGCTGTGTGTTGAGGACCTCCCTCCATTACTTGCAGGAGCTCCATGCCTCAAACGCTGGACCTCAGGTCTGCAGGGGGGTGTTGGACTTGCAACGTGAGCCAAGAGCCAAATAGCATTTGAGCTGGTAGCCTTCCTGTCTGCAGCCAGAGGCGAGGGCGATGCCAGGCTGTTCTGATGTTTTTTCACGCATACCAGGGCCACGGCCTGGTGACCAGGCAGCCAGGAAGAGTTCCAGGAGGCACAAGGCCGAGGGTTAGGGGATTAGGAGGTGCAGAATGGAGAATGCCCTGGGGAGATTGGTTTGTTTGTACAACTGTGCATTTCTTCCTTCAATGAACAAATGAGCAGTGTGGCTGAGCACACTGGAGCCAGGCTGCCTGGGTTCAAATCTGGGCTCTGTGCTTTGGGAAACTCTGTGACCTTTCTGTACTGGTTTCCCCTTATTACCCATGGGGTTGATGTGAGGCTTAACCTAGCGTGTAGTAAGTGCCCCATAAATATTACTATAAATAGTATTCTTTGGCAATGTACTTCTATGCCAGGAATAAAATTCTTCTATTGCTCGTTAATTGTACGCCAACCTTTCTCCCTGGAGAGATTGGCGTGAGCTCCCTGAGGACAGGGACCATATCTCATCTGCCTCTCTGTATCCACAGTGCCTTTGCTAAGTGAATTCATTTGCTGAATGAGTGAACCAAAGCCAACTTATGACCTTCAAGAGATGGTTGTTACAAATGTGTCAGTACACCTCTCTCCTTCCCATGTGCGTTTGCCCAAATGCTCCCCTAACCCAGAATTCCACCACCCACCTTCTCCACCAACGTTTGGAATGAGTGATTCCTATCAGCGCATGTCTCACACTGTATTGTGACTATCTGCTGATGGGTCTGTCTCCCCCACGACACCGAGCTCCTTGAGGACGGGGCTGGAAGATTATTCTGTGTTGCACCCCAGTGTACACCGGTGCCCAGCACAGGATGTATATTTTGTGAACTGCGCTGTGCAGGCTACTGTTTAATAATAGAAGAGAAGGCCTGGCCCCTGCCCTCAGGGAGCTCACCAGTCGTGGTGGACAGAAGCATGCAGATAGAGCCCTAGGAAGGGCATGGAGTGCCCATCGGGTAAGAGCCAGCATTCCGGGCAGGAGCGTCACTGAGGCAGCCCTGAGCGGACCCAGCATGTCAGCCACCTGGGTCCAGGTCTCAGGGAGAACCAGGTAGCTCCCAAACATTCACTTTAATAATAGTCACCTGCTCCTGCCTGGCGCTCTGCTTCAGTGCACTGTCCACCTGGGAATTTTCAAACTCTCTCCTTAATCTTTAAGAAGAAAACATTTTGATAAAAAGCCCGTATTAGCAGATTTACTCAAGTGAAATGCTTTCCCTGGAAATGGGGCCATTAACGTCTGCAGTAGAATGATTTTAAACGTCCCCAGGGAGCCAGCAGGAAGCTGAGCCCCAGAGGAAAGCATGGGGTGGGGAGAAAGGACCCACTTCCTTATGAGGAACTGCAGATTGGCCTCACTGAGCTGCCCGCTGCCCCTGCCCCCGCCACTTACTGAGGCTTCCACGTCAACTATGTATTTTTTCTGTCTGCCCACTCAGGAGGCCTAGGCCCTGCTTGTCCCGGGCCTGCCTCAGGAAATTGTTGCTGTGTGGTAGTTCGTGTGAAGGCTGCCTCCCGAGACCCCTGATTCCCGACGGGTGAGAAATAGGCTCTTCTCAGAAGCACCCTGTTGTCCCATCTGCCCATACAGTTCCTGGGGCCTTTAGGGAGTTGGGGTCAGGGGCTCAGGTGTACCCCAGGTTTCCAGAAGGAGACAGGTGTGATGAGATGGTAGGCAGATAGGAGAAGGGACACTGCATGGAGCCAGGCTTGGGAACCAGATGGTCTGGGGTTGTAGTCCTAACTCTGCCACTCACTGGCTGTGTGACCTTGGGCAGGTTGATTCACCTCTCTGAAGCTTAGTTTCCTCAGCTGAACAATGAGAAAACCCTTTCCTCTCTTAGAGATTTGGCATTAGGACCAATGACATCAATTGGAAGGGGCACTGTGGGTGAAAGGTGACGTCTCAGGGCAGCGACAAGCCTGTCTAGGGCAGGAAGACAGGAATGCAGAGACTCTAAGTCTTAACTTCTTTTTCCAACCTCAAGTTCCACCCCTTCCCTTTTTATTTATTGCTGGGATCATAAATGAATGTTGGGCCTGTTCAGTTCCTCCTCTGCCTGCACCTTTGGGACCAAGCACTAAGCTGAAAGAATGATCCCCCCACCCCTCAACTCCATGCCCTTCCCTCCAACTAGCTAGAAGCTGTATTTATAATATACTTTCCCAATGTCACTGTGAGGTTTGTATCATTACCCCAATTTTATAGATAAGGAAACTGAGGCTCCTCTAAACAAAGGGACTTGCCTTAGATTTCACAACCAGTGAGTAGAGAAGCCCCTTGGATACAAACTTTAGAGCCCATATTCTTCCCACTTCTCCAGGCTGCCTGCACTCACATGCTGCCTCCTCCTCTAATCTAGCTGCCCTCCCTCCATCTCCGCTGTCTCAGGCCTTCCCCATTCAAGCTCCAGCTCAGCGGTATCTTCCTATGAGCCCTTCCTCACCTTCTCAAATTTCTTCCTCCTCCAAACTACTTTTTAAAAATTATATTTTTTTCCTCTGATTCTAAAAGAATATACATTAAATTAGAAAAGAGACACAACTATAAAGAAGATAAAAACCACCTAACATCCCATCATCCAGAAGCTTCCAGTCTTTTCTTTATTCATTTGCATATGTGTGTGTGTGTGTGTGTGTGTGTGTGTGTGTGT